>NC_050529.1:22017320-22019327 GCF_002922805.2 Oryzias melastigma
CTGAAGGAAAAGGGCATGACTTTCTTGTCCACCAGGGAGAGCTCCAACACTTGCCAGCTTAGCTGAGGGCTCATAAGTAGCCTACACCAGCCTGCTATCTCTCATCATTAGCAATGGAGAGTTTAACTCTTCTGTCACCCTAGCCACATTGCACCAAATCCTTTCCTTAACTGGACCTCAGCGCATAGGTCAGTCCTAAACAACTGAGAAATCCCTTGACAACACCACCTGTTCCAAGCTTCTCAGACGTTTTTACAGCTCTTCTAACATATAGATGTATAAAATTAAGAACTAGGAGCTGTTTTATGTCAAAAGATGGATGGAAAGCCGCATGTAATCGCATATGGCTCACATGCTTTGGCTGCTGTAAAAACAATTACCATCTACATTTAGGGAGACTGAATTGTTTCGCATTAAAATGGACCATTGCTAAAAATTGTAGGAACTACCTGTATAATGCATGCTTGTTTTATGGTAGCCTATTTTTAAATTAATAAAAATAATACGTAATATTTATCTAGTGTTTTAATTGTTTCCAGTAAACCTTAATGATGAGGAACTTCTTGTGTTTTTTTTTTCTTCTTCTTTCTTCTTTCTTTGTCATGCTGAGGGAGGGGCTTTAGAACAAAGTCAGAAGTAAAAGTCAAGTGCAGAGGCAGTTGCAATCAGAGCTCTACACAAGAGACACCTTTGCAGAAAAAAAGCAGCTGAAATTGATCTGATTCTTCTACCCATCAACATGGCTGGTGAGTGATTTGTTTTCTTTACTATCAGGAGGCACACATGTTTTAAAATTTGCAAAAATTCTGTTACAAAATCTGAGTAAAGAATCAAGACCTGTCGAGAGGGTGAGTATTTCTACTGTTTCCGGCAGGCACACAAGATATTATCGTATTAAAAAGTATGTCATGGTCAAAAGAGAGAGAGTCTGCAATTTTTTAAACAAAGAAAAGTGATAGGAATCTGAAACTGGTGAAGTGGTTCACCACTGTTGTTAGAAAACACTTTATTGGCCTAAAAGATGAAAGAGATTTTCTGATAAAATGATTCTAAAATGAAAGAAAATTTCTCACATATGTTGGCTCATAACCACAATACATTTTTCAATGTTTTTTTTTTTTTGGACTTATTTTGGAAATGGGAAATAAACTTCACTGAACTGTAAACTAGTGGGCAAGGGGGTTGTAAAACCAACCTTAATAATGGACAGGGTAAGTGAAGATGGGGTACAGATATGTTAGGACTCCTTGGAAGTTATTCTTCACACTAGTGGAGAAAAACAAACACCAGCAACAAAAAGCCAGACAACTTTGATTTTAGATACAAACAGAGCATGGAGACATATGAACAAGGATCTGCTAAATTATGACCAGCCTACATTATTAGAATTTTGGCTCTAAAAAATGATCCCACAAAAAGAAGCTTTTTATTTTTAGACTAGAAGAAGTTATAAAGGGCAGCGTAGTTAGGGTCTTGACATTGAAAAAAAAACAAAGACATGAAAAATCTTTACCGTCTGCGTCTTTCTCTATTCTCCACTTTTTAACCTTTCTTTTGTGCCCTTAACACCCCCACCCCAACCTCCTTCTTTTCTTTTTGGTCTGGTCAGACAATAAAAAAGAAAAAAAGACACAAACATAATCAATATTAAATAAAGTTTAGCATAAATTGCAAAAGAGGTTTATATAAATACATATTTTGCATGTCAGAAGATCAGTAAGCCTCTGTTGTGACAGTAAAATCTGTCTAACACAAGAGGCTCTCAGCTTGCATCTGTTTGTTCAGCTGTTGGACAGGACAAGTTATAAAATATAAAATAAATAAATAAATAATCAAAAGTCATAAACACAATAGATTTAAAACAACAACAATCAAAAGACAAACATGAGATGATAGGAAATGCTGTGGTTAATACTATGAGAAGCAGTGGCGGGCCGTGCATTTCACACCTAGGCCTTCAGTAGTGCTCCATCTGAATCAATCCAACCCTCATTAACTATTTTATGG
>NC_050529.1:22020084-22032601 GCF_002922805.2 Oryzias melastigma
AATAAATAATAATTAATATCAGTCTGTGATTCAGATATTTTTAGGCCAGCAGAGAAGGCCTTGCAGGCCCTGATGGCCCGCCACTGATGAGAAGACACTGCTTAAAAGAAAGAAAGGGTAAAATAGCACAATAATAAACCATGAATCCATACATTAACTGAAACCAAATAAATAAATAATATGTTACTTAAATTAGTTATGAGTTATGCAACTCCTTATTTGAATTTTTTTCTTTAATTTAGATTTAAAAAAAAACTCAACACAGATCCTGAAACTCTCAGATCATCAGATACGTTTTTTCACCGGTTGTTATTAGTCCTTTATTTCGAACAATGCATACAAAATACATGGTTAAAAAACAAGAAAACTATGGAAAATTTTTATATAAATTATAAATAAAAATATTAAGCCACAATTTTGTAGTTCGAAATGGAGTAGGAAGAAGTTTAAAAAACTTTTTTTAATAAAAGGTAAAAGATAAAGAGAGCAGAGTCTGAAGATCTGAGAGTTCTGGATGTTTAAAATAGGGGTGTAGAAAAAAAATCGATTCAATCAATCGATCAATCAGCTTATATTTATAAAGCACTTTTCATTTCCTTTAGGCAGCTCAAAGCGCTGCACATAAAAACAATAAGAACACAAATTTTAAAATATAAAAGACACAAAGAAACAAGCAATATACATACATTAATCATACCAAAAACCCACCTCAATTCTGCCCAACACCCACCCGACATATGACCTTAATCATCCTAACATCCACCCAAGAAACCCACCTAAGCCCCACCCCGCATCCCCTGGCAGGAGCCTCAACCCTTTATATGAAAACAGTAAAATATGGAATAAAAAACTGAGTAAACAAAATACTACAGGAATTACAACTAATAGTAAACAAAATTTAGCAATCTTGCAATCACACTTTTAGAAACGTATTAGTTAAAGCACAATCATTCTATTTTTTTTCTTTTACTGAAAAATATTTTGTTGTGAAAAACAGACAATATTGACTGATCCCTTTAAAAAACAAATATTTTGTGACTTACCAAAAGAAAGCCAGAATGAATTTCTAGGTAAAAGTAACTGGTATATGAGATACAGTCACTGTGCTTAATGCTGTGATCATTTGATAAAATTAATTTGACCATTTTTTATAATGAAATACATTAATTTGCTTGTACTTTTAACTCATGCCGCCCTCCTGCGACAGGGGCTGAAGATACTTGATTTTTTGACATCTTTCTGTAACCCTCATGTGTCTTTTCTGGGCGATAAAGCGCCGTCCAGCGGCTGCTGCCCACCACAATGAATTTCCCCCCGGGGATTAATAAAGTATATTTGATTGATTTGATTTGATTAAAATTCAGGTAGATTTGGTTTAATTCGTACTCTTAAGAGTGAAAAATTGTTCTGGTACAGTCTTGGGATATATTGTGATACCTATTGTATCCTGAGACATGGATCGGGATAGGTATTGTATCGCTAAACTCTTGCCAATACACACCCCTAGTTTATAAAGACACTGGACATCTGAAAATCAGTAAGGTCTGAACCTATGAAGACATCTAACAACTACAAGGAGAATCTTAAAATCTATCCTGAAGCTGATGGGTAGCAAGTACGGAGGCTTTAATGCCTCGTTTCTACTGAGCTGTCCAGACCGGACTGGATTTTTTAGCGTTTCCATTACAAAGTGGACCCGTTAAGCAGGACCGACTGGTAGCATTTCTAGACCTGCGTTGGTTGTAGGTCCATTGAAAAATAGAATGGACCCATGAGGGTGGAGCTTCTGTCATCACACAATGCAACCCATTGATTGGTGGAAAGATTTTACAACAGGATTGTAATTTTTGAATTTAAGATTTCAATCAAAGAAGACATGTTTCCTACATTTACAAAAGTTTTGAAGTTTGAGTGTAACTTCTTTCATATGTATGAGGTTCATATTCCATATGCTTTTTTGGAACATTTTCTGAAAACTAAAAGTTTAGAATGACTTCTTCGTAGAGAATAACTACATAGAAAACATGAAGTTCTTGATAATTTTAATATCTAATGTTTCTTTCTTTCTCTTTATGTTTCCAGAGCGCAGAATTGTTCTTGGAAAAACTGGAACTGGAAAATGCTCATTGGCAAACACAATCCTTGAAAAACAAGTGCTTAAACTTTATGTTCTGCCAAAGTTTATAGGAAGTAAATGTGACAGTGAAACCAGTGAAATTCACGGGAGAAAGATCACAACCTTCGACACTCCTGGATTTTTTGACACCAAAGTGATGGAAAATAACCCGCTATTTGAAATGGCAAAGCGTGTCACTCCGATTATTCGAAGACTTGAATACAGCTCTACTCAGCTGCTGAAAGAGGCCATCTTTAAAATGAAGGAGTTCTTTTCTGAGAAAGCTAAAACATATGCACGGATCGTCTTCGCTCACAGGTATCAACTGGAAAATCAGAACATTGAGAAATTTGTGAATGAAAATTGTGATCTTCAAGATTCAAGATACTTTATTAGTCCCACGGGGGGAAATTCTTTGTTTTTCAGAACAACCCAGAACAAGACAGACAGAGAGGTACACAGACAGTTCAAGGTTCACTGCGGAAGCAGCCAACTGAATGGTGCCCCTTATCTGCGTGGATTTGTGGAGCTAAAACCTGATCACCGGCAGCTAACCAGCTACAACCACCTCACCAGCAGCTATCCAGCTACAACCAGACGACCAGCAGCCATCCAGCTAAAATCAGCTCACAAGCTGCTATCCAGCTACAACCACACCACCAGCTGCTATCCAGCTACAACCAGACCACCAGCAGCTATCCAGATACTGGAAATCTGGACAAGGCCTGCTCACCAGCAGCAGCTGAGTGACTAGGTAGAAACCAGTGGAGGCATTTATTTAATTCCCCAACATTTCTTTCAACACCATGGAAGTAGGGCTTCAAGTAAAATCTCCTTGTGTAAGCTGTCGGCAATATCAATAACTGACTAGATTTTGTCCCTTCCTCCCACATTCTGGAAAAGACAACTGCTTTTTACAAACAAAACAGCTTCCTTTTCATGACCTGCTACCCCTCCAGTCTACCACATCAAGGCCATTATCACAGACAAGACTTTTATGAGGGGATGTGGTAGGAGACAACCAAATAATTACTGCCTTCGCCCACTAAAGGGAGCACTAAAGCCAGAGGAAGCAGGCTCGCCAACCAATAACAGACTGTACCACCCTCTTTTGACATGGCACTTTCTAATGTCCGATCTTTATCTAACAAGAATTTTATTGTAAACAATTTTATCCTAGATTATATCATTGATGCTCTCTTTTTAACTCTAACATGGCTGAGCACGGGAGCATTTACTGTTCTCACAGAGTCCTCCCGACCTTATTTTAGATTAGTTTTTTCAACCAGGGAGGGCAAAAAGCGTGGTGGTACTGCATCTATGATGTCTAACTCCTTGGCTGTAAAGAAAATGTCATTAGATCATTACCCCAGCTTTGAACACCATACCTTTGTTTTTAACAACCCGCCAATTTTATGCATCACAGTATACAGAACACAAAAATCAAACACTGGTTGTATTGAGGACTTTTCTGACTTCTTAGCATCTATCCACATTTCCTTCAGCATTATTTTAATAAAGGATGATTTTAACCTGCACGTAGACAGGGAGTTGGACTATTACGCCACTCAGGTTATGGACTTGCTCACTTCTCTGGATTTTATGCAACATGTCATGCAGCTGACTCACAAAAGGGGGCACACTTTTGACCTTGTCATCAGTTATGGTTTACCCACTAGTGTGTCCACTTTTGTGGATCTGGCTGTATCTGATCATTACTGTGTGCTTTTCAATAGCACTGGTTTTATAAAACAAAAGACCTCTGTGGGAACGGTGAAGAAATGCTTCTTAACTCTTGAAGTGGTCGAAAAATGTATTTCATCTGTTCACTCCGACCCTCCACTTGTCTTACCAGCTCCCTGCGATCTAATTTTAGAAAGTTTTAACAAAAAATTAAGATCCAGTCTCAACTCAGTTGCTCCACTTAAAACAAAAAAGATCATTACTAAATCCACACACACTTGGAGAACAGCTGAAATTAAACTCTTTAAAAAAACATTTAGAGCCACTGAAAGACATTGGAGGAAATACAAACTTGAAATAAACTATCGGGCATTCCAAAATCTACTAAAACTATACAACCAAACATTAAAGCAGGCCAGAAATTCATACTTCGCAAACATCATCTCCAAAAATAAAAATAAACCAAGAGTCCTCTTCAGCACAATTGAATCCTCAGTCAAATCATACAATAATAAAAATTCAATACCAGCTTCCGCTTCATTGTATGAGGACTTTGCAGACCACTTCTGGAGTAAAATTTATTCTGTACGATCAAGCGTCTTAAATTACCAGAAAAGCCTTTTTATTGAAAACGATGGCTTGATCTTACCTGAGGAAGCACTGGACAGTTTTGACCTGGTTGAAGCTACAACACTTTGTCGAGTTTTCTCCCAAGTTAATCCAACATGTTTTTTAGATCCAATTCCTACATCAAGTTTAAAATCATTTTACGGATCTTTTGAGAGCGAGATTTTAAATATCATGAACTGCTCTCTTCAAACAGGTGTTTTTCCTACTGCCTTTAAAACTGCAGTTGTGAAACCCTTATTAAAGACAACTATTTTAGATCCTATGTCTCTTAATAACTACAGACCAGTGTCCAACTTACCATTTTTAAGCAAGGTTTTGGAAATACTTGTTTTTATTCAGCTGAATGAGTTTCTCTCACAAAACAGCATCTTTGAGATAAACAAGTCAGGTTTTAGAACAAACCACAGCACTGAGACGGCCCTGTTAAAAATCGTTAATGATATCAGATGTGCCTTGAATTTAGGTCAGATTTCAGTATTTGTTCTTCTAGATCTAAGTGTTGCTTTTGATACAGTTGATAACCTGATCCTGTTAAACAGACTTAAATGCTTTGGCCTTTTAGGGACTGTTCTTAGGTGGTTTAAATTCTATCTCATAGAGAGAAACTTTATAGTGAGCATGGACACTTACTACTCTGGGGTCCACAAACTTAAAAGCGTTGTGCCTCAAGGTTCCATCCTTGCCCCCTTGCTTTTTAACATCTACATGCTTCCTCTGGGGAATGTAATCAGGTGGCACAATATTAGGTTTCACACCTATGCTGATGACACCCAGCTGTACATATCCATGTCTCCTGATGACACAAGGCCAATAGAACCACTTTTTAATTGTATTTTAGATGTGAAATCATAGATGGCAAATAATTTTCTGCAGCTCAACCAGGAAAACACTGAAATTTTAGTTATCGGTCCTGAAGCCAAGAGAGAGAGAGAGAGAGAGAGAGAGAGAGAGAGAGAGAGTGTGTGTTTGGGGATTACTTTTGACTTTAAGCTTACTTTTATCCCACGTTTCAAACAGGTGATTAATTCTCTTAGAAATTTGGCTAGAGTCCGCCTGATTCTCTTTCCCACTGACATGGAGATACTGATGCATGCTTTTATTATCAGTAGAATTGATTATTGAAATGTGCTTCAAACTGGTCTTCCAATAGTTTCAAGAACCTTCAGCTTCAACAGAATTCTCCTGCAAGAGTCCACACAAACACCAGGCGACAGGCCCACACCACCCCGATTTTAGAAGCCCTGCATTGGCTCCCCATAAGCTTCAGGGTTGATTTTAAGATACTTTTAATGGTTCTCAAATGTCTTAATGGTTTTGCGCCTTCTTATTTGTCTGATCTTTTAGTAAGATATGAACCCTCGCGGACCCTGAGATCCTCCTATGCAGCTTTCCCTGGAGGAAGAGGCTCCAACTATATTTTTCACACAGCAAACTTCCTTTGTTCTGCTTGTACTCAGTCTGTTCTCTATCATTAAAAGGAGTGGGAGGTATGAAAGGGATTGGGGCTGCATGTGGATCTGGGTGAGGGGGACATTATATGTTTTTATTGTATTTTACATGTATTATTGTTGTATTTGTTTTTTCAGATTGTTTTATTTAAATGTAAAGCACTTTGTATTATATCCTACATGAGAAGTGCTATATAAATAAAGTTGATTGATTGATTAATTAATTAAACAGGATACTCATTGCCTACAAGATGGTATTTTTTGCTCTAGAAACAGAACTAGGGCCTCATGATACACTTCCTATCAAATCCAGTGGTAAAAAGTCCACATTGATCTAAAAAAGAAAGTGGCAAAAGACTGGTACTTGCAATTTAAAGCTAAATGATATTGAGTCCTTTCCAGGATCTGACTATAATCAACTTGGTGCGAAACCAAAGCAACATGGAAAGGCTAAACAATTTGTAATTGCTCCCAGAATAAAATTGACTAGCAAATATCTCCCATTGTCAGAGTTAAAGGAGAAGGAGCTTCACAAATGGAAAGAATATTTTAAGAATCAAATGCTAGACATAAACAATGTAATCAATATTCATACTTCCCATGACCTCCTTAGAGACAAACTCTTTTTGTGTAATGAAACTGTGAAAAAAGCAAGAAGACAATTGTATTCAGACATTATTTCTTCTGCTTCTGGTGATTAGCACACCTTTTTTAAGATTTTTAGCTCACTTTTGGACTCTGATTTAAGTGGGAATCTCGTTGATAGTTCTGTGTCAATTTGTATTTGTATTTTTCATGGACAAAGTCACTAGTATCAGGTCTTCCCTTTCACACAGCTCTACTTACTCTCCACCAACTCTGCCAACACCAGCAGGTAACTTTCATTCGATTTCCTTGGTGTCTCTGGCTGAGCTACAAAGGGTAATATCAAGTCTTAAACCAGCTGGTTCTTCTCTTGATGTTCTGCCTGCTTGTTTTTTTTTTTTTTAAGAAAGTATCTGCAGTGATAGCCCCATTTGTTTTAACCATTATAAACTCTAGTCTTGTGTCCAGTCAGGTTCCACTTAATTTTAAAAAAGAGGTAGTGCAGCCGCTGTTGAAAAAACAAGGGCTGGATACTACACTGTTTTCAAACTAAAGGCCCATTTCTAACCTTCACTTTTGTGTATAAACAACTGGTTACATTCTTAAATAATCATGACATCACTGAACCTTTCCAGTCAGGTTTCAGACCTAAACAGAGCACAGAAACTGCTCTTTTAAATATTTTTAATGACATTTTATAAGCAACCGATGTAGGTAATCTTGTGGTTTTTTTATAATTGGATTTATCAGCAGCATTCAATACAGTGGATCACGAGATCCTGATTGATCGGCTGGAACATTGGGTGGAGATCTCTGGGGCATCTATGCAGTGGATGAAATCCTATATGACAAACAGGTCATTCTGTGTTAGCATGGGTCCTCACTCCTCCAAGTGTCATCCCCTGAGGTGGGGAGTCCTTCAGGGATCCGTTCTGGGCCCACTGTTTTTTTTCTGTTTACATGCTCTTACTAGGGAAGCTGCTTCAGAAACATAAGGTGGATTTCCACCTGTATGCTGACGACTGCCAAATTTACTTCCCCATACACAAAGGTCCCAACCCCTCAGTTACGGCACTAACTGAATGCCTTAATGAAGTTCAGCTGTGGATGTCAGCTAATTTTCTTGGATTCAATGAGACCAAAACAGAGGTTGTTGTGTTTTCCCCTGGTGGGCGTCAGGATCATGGTCTGGACCTCCTCTCTCTCGCTCCCTTTGAGAAGTCTGTGCTCACTAACTTGGGAGTGAAACTTGATGCTGCATCTGAACTGGACCTTCAGATAAATGCAGTAACCAGGTCCTGCTTATTTCAGTTACAACTTTGGCCAGAATTAAGTCATTCATATCCAAGTCAAACCTTGAAATTGTGACCCACACTTTTGTGTTGTCCAGGCTGAATTACTGCAATTCCTTATACGCCAGGTTACCCAAGGTCTCAATAGCCAGACTACAACTGGTGCAAAATGCAATACACCAGATTTATTTGTGGTCCAGAAGTCTGATCACATAACCCCTGTTCTGATCTCTTTGACCTGGCTACCAGTGCAATGTCTGATTTGTATGAAAATGCTTGTCTTTGCTTTTAAATCACTGGCAGGTACAGCACCGTTTTACTTTTCTGATCTGATTTTAAAATATTCTCCCTCTAAGTCTTTGCGTTCTGCGGACCAGTGTTTGTTGCTGGCTCCGAGAACTAAATGTAAGTTCCGGGGAGATTGTGCCTTTGCTGTGCTGGCTCCTAAACTGTGGAACCAGTTGCCACTGACTATTAGAGAAGTCAAACTTTTGGAGAGTTTTAAAGCTTAACTGTACCTCCACTATTGCGCAATAGTGTCTACCTAGCTGCTTTTTATCATGTTAATCTTTAATTTCTTTTAAAAAGGATTTTACATATTTATTTTTTAAATTGTTTTTATGATTGTAATGTATTGAGTTTTCTTGTGTACAGCACTTTGGGCCTCCTTGGCTGGTGGTGAAAGGTGCTTTATAAATGAATAAAATGTCAAGCAGAAAACAGAGAAAAAAACTGCATGGTGTGCTCCTGTTTGGAAATGTAGATATATCTGAAATAAGTACGAACAGAATAGTCACCAGTAGTTATCCAAGTGCCACTGTCTACGATATCACACAGATTCCTCTACAGGAACTGGCTAAGCACAAAGAGGCTAAATTGTTGACCTGTGGCTGCAGTAGATATAAAAAAGAGAGAGTCTGAAAACTTGAAATCATCATTATGACAGCCCGCATGGAAAGGACATCAGTGCCGTCACAGATTGCATCAAAGTATACATAAACTTCTGTTTTGACAACACTATTCCCTCCGGGACAATTCAGTGCTTTTCAAATAACTAACCTTGGATCCCCTCTGGTTCAAAAGCTTTCCTAAAGGAGAGAAAGGGAGCTTTCAGACCTGGAAGCAGGTAATTTTATAATGAGTTCAATTGCGGTGTGTTGCTTTGTCTTTATCAACTATTATTAGCCGGTCATGTCACAATTAAGTTGATTAAAGTTTTTTTTTTTTTTTTTTTTTAACTCTAGTAAAGTTGAAGCTTGTGTTAGCATGTTATTGCTGTGATGTATTCATTTTTCTTTCTTCATTTTGGAAATTGCAAAAAGATGGTGTTGCAAACTCTGCTCGACTCTTCTATCAAGTAGGTCCAGAATATTGGGATAACAGTTTATCTTGTTGTATCCTTTGTAACTGGCCAAATTTAATTTTTTGAAAAGTTTTTTTCCCTTTTTTAGGTGTTTTAGGTTCTCATCAGTGTTTATGTCTTAATGATAATTTGGGGTTGCATCCAGGTTTCAGGCTCTGAAAAGGCCCGGCCCTGAGCTGCATGGTGCCCAAGACAACCACCCAGAACAAAAACAATATTAATAACTGGATTATGTTGCAATAATTATTTATTTGTTTTGATTACCAAACTGTTACAAAAAGGAAAACTTCCAAAATGTTTCTAGGTCTTTCCATGGTCCCATATCCTTTGTGTGTTTCAGACTGTTCTGATCCAGCTTGAGCTGGCTGTCTGTGTTTGTGCTGTGACCCAGTTTACCTATGGCCAAGAAACATTCATTCAGTTTAGCACTCAAATTTCGAGAGGAATTTGTATGTGTTGGGATTGATCCTGAACATATCAGAGAACAGGGCAAGCAGACGGAGGATACGGTAAATGGTGAATACATGTATAGTGCTTTTCTACCTTCCTTGAAGGCCCAAAGTGCTTTACAGTCACAGACCCATTCACCAATTTATACAGTGATGGCAGCTTCTCTGCTTACCACTGGCACCAACCTTCCACCAGAGGCAATGTGGGGTTCAGTGTCTTCCCTAAGGACACCTTGACACATGGGTGGGCAAGTTGGGAAATAAAATTGCAATCTTCCGATCAGAGGTTGACAGCCCTACCACTGCTCCACAGCCTGAAATCGGGAAGACGGTTAGATATAGGGAGCAGAATATTTTCTGGTGGAAAAAATGGGTGATGGGATAATTGGTTTTAACATGGATTCTTGAGCAACAGCACAAAGGTACGCATGTCTCCAAAAAAGGATCCACATCGAAGTGAAAATAAGTTTTGATACGGACATTTATGCTTCAAAGAGAAAAAAAAAACTTTCACAATGTTCATCTGGTGTTTTCTACATTGTTTTTAATGAATTTCTTTGGAAAATGAACCCATTAGCCATGACCATTCTGTCTATGATCATTTTTTGGGATAAACACCCAGACTAACAGTATATTCATCAATATTTTTTTGAAAAGTTAACATGTTTTTCATGGTTGACACGCTGCCAAGGCTGGCTCTAAGTTATCGTCATGAATGGGCGGCACCCACTGTCACATTCAATCAGAGATCATCTCCACCCGGGCCAAATATATTAACTCCACCCGGGCCAGACATCCCCATGGAAAAAAACAAACAAACAAAAAAAAAAAAACACCCACCTTACCTCATCCACCACTGAAAAGAGCCCTCACACCTGCATCTCTGTTTGATCTGATTCCACTCCAGCTCCAGAATCCAAATCAAAGACACAACCGGTATGGACTAAATGAATTTATGAACTATAAGAATTTGTTGTTTTGTGTTGATTGCTTTGCTTGTCAGTTCTGAGTTAAATCTAAGAGTATTTTGACATTTGTTTGACATGCTGAGTTTGCTGAAATGTTCAATTGAGATATCAATTTCTTTCTTTTAAGGTTTTCAACCTATCATTTACCTATCATCAATCAGCCAAAATAAACAGAAAGAAAGGCAAAATGATTAAATGACTGAGTTGATTCCATATCCTTTGGAAAACAAAGCCTATCGAGTCAGGCAGGAGCTGGAGGAGACCAAAAGACTCAACAGTTGAAAACCGTGTGACAGTGAAACCAAAGCTGATAAAGTCAGAGAAATCATCTGTCGACGCTGGACACGAGTTCACAAGAACAAATCTACAAAGATGGCTGAAAAAGCTTTTGGAAAAACCTTAAAACAACTAAAACCAGAAAGAACCATTGCACAAAATGCTTTCACTAAACAAGCCAACTACCTGAGTGGAAGAGCCCAAAGCATGGGAGAAAATGAACTAAAAGAGGAGTTCAAAAGGCTCACAGAGGAGGCAAGAAATGTTTGTGAAGCGAATGATGACTACAGAGATGGTCTACTTGCTCAGTTGGAAGAATCTGAAGACAGGGAACTTGATAAGCGCCAAGAAAAAGATTTAGAAAAAACAATGAGTGAATGTGATTCAAAGTTTGACAGTGTGAAAAACATAGTTCAACTAGATCTCTGGTCAAGATATGGTTTTGAGGAAATGAGTATTGCTATTCAAGAAGCTGAGAGAGCCTGTGATGATGTTGCTGCTATCTCTGTTACTTCTGTGAACAAAGCTAGATATGAAGCACGGTTGACGATTGCGCTGAAGCTCGTCCAAGATTCAATTTGAAGCCATACAGCATGGGAGCTGTGGATACCAACAGCTGAAAAGGGGGATTTTGAAACCAGAGTAAAAATGTTGAAAACTGTGATCAACACACTAGAGCCAAGAAAATCTGAGTTCATCACTGCGCAAACTGTTGCAGAAGAAAATCGTACATCCCAAGCAGCGGCTGTAGCAGCAAGTTTAGCAAATGTGCAAACAACACCAACCATTAAACTAAAGCCAACAAACTTACCAAGATTTCATGGTTGCAAAATAAGCTTTCATCGCTGGAGAAAAGACTGGGACAGTTTACAGAAACAAGGAGAACCAACTGGCTCCCCGGAAGTAAAGAGGTTCCAGTTACTGGACAGCATAGATGATAAAATCTGCCGTCAACATCGCCTCTCAATCTATAACACAGCAGAAGACATCTTCAGAGTATTGGAGAACAGATACGGCAACAAAACAACCATTGATCTGGATATAATTGAAGAACTAGAGAAGATACCAATTTTAAGAACTAACCAACCCAGAAAAGTCATTGATTTAATTCAGACTGTGGAAAAAGCTCTTGCTGATGTGGCAACTTGGGTATGGTGTGTTGCAACAACGCCACCTGGGGCTGTTCGGCCCCAGGAAATTCAATTAAAGGACACGTAAAATTCTTACTTTAAACCAAGGCAGAGGCTGGGTAAAATATTAAAAATGTAATTTATTAAGAGCTATATAAAATGTTAAAATAACTTCCACATAAAAACAAAACACAGAGGGGGAGCTCACCGAGGTGGCTGGAGCTGCAATAAAAACAACAACACTAAAACACCGGAAGTGGAGATTCACTGCAAACGTGAAAGGACACAACACGCGGGACCCACCACCAGACAGCAGTCCACCACCTCGGGGTCCCACCTCCTGAAACAGAAACAAAAACAAGAATAAAAATCACAATAAAATCAGTTAAAATAAAATAAAAATGAACACCGGGCGTGCCGGGCCAACCACCCAACCGCCAGTCGGACGCAAGGTGATGGTGGGGAGAGACGAAACTGTCCAGTCCCACAAGACGGCTTCCACGTTGAGGTATCCTCCGTGCAGCGGGCGTGTGTCTCTCTTCTACCGCGGCGTGGAAGGGGGCGGGCGCGCTCGAGC
>NC_050529.1:22032743-22074631 GCF_002922805.2 Oryzias melastigma
GGGGGGGGGGGGGCCGCCAACAACCTACCGGTTGCTGAGAAGGAGCGAGTCTATGCACTATTCGTACGGCTACTGGAGCACATTGCAGATACGCCGAATGACTGGCCGACTATCCGTGTCCAGGAAACTGCAAATAAATTCCATCAATGCCGACGACCTGCTTGTTTTCTGACACGCGCAACACCTGGCTCGCTTACCTGCCTGCTACTCGCGCTCACTTCCTGGTGACCTGGTATGGCAACCGAAAGAGGTCATAATTAAAAAGCGAAGCAGAAGAGCTTTTTAAAGCGTGATCACCCAATCAGTGAGCGAGTCCTCCTGATTAGTAGGCGTGTCCTACCTGCCACACTGATCTCACTGAGCTTGGAAATTCAGGAGCCCTCAAAAACCCGCTGGTGATCAAAAGCCTTGAAAGTAAACTGCCAGATACTGTGAAAAAGGACTGTCTCGTCTTCATGGTTAATCCTGCAAACGGTGTCACGCCGGACAACCACTTCGACAGTCTTCTCAAGTTCCTGAAGACTCAAGAGGACATCTTTGAGAGGTTGGAGCAACTTGGTGTATCAGAGAAGTCAGAATGGAGACCGGATAGAAAACATGCCCCCACCCGGTCAACCAGAAAGGATGGTGGATGTGTGGTTTGTGGGGATGGAAAACACAGAGAGAAACTATTCTTCTGTAAACAGTTTAAAGCACTAAACCCATCTGAGAAATCAAATGCAGTAAAGAAACTGGGAGCATGCCAAAAATGTCTAGGGTGTCACTCTGAGGATGAAGAATGCCTTACAACCAATTACCTCTGTAGAAAAAGAGACTGCAGGAAATATGGTTCTTCAAATCATCATTTCTTTCTCTGTCCAAACAGAGCAGAACAAAGTAAAACTGGTAAAAGTAGAAAAGAAATCAAGAAAAGATCAACACAGAAGAGCAAGAAAAAATAATTTCTGGACTTTCACCTGAAATGGCAGAAAAGTTTAAAAGAGCCTTCTCAAATGTTGCTGCAGTTAAAAAAGACAAGACTAACCTTGTTGAGGAAAGTGAAGTCAAAGTTAAAGAGTTACCTGTTATCCTGATGTTATTGGAAGTTACTGCCAACGCAGGTCATAAAATTGGGACTCTAATAGATCTGGCTTCTGATACAAACTGCATCACTCAGCCAAAAGACTGGGCTTGGGAAGTGAGAAGATCACATTGATTCTTCATGGTGTTGGAGGGATGTCAACAAAAGTAAAGTCAAGAAGATACTTCCCAAAAATCAGAGTGAAAACTACTCAAGGCACTGAAAAAGCACATCAGCTGATATGCTACGGCAGGGGTGTCAAGCTCAACCGCACAAGGGGCCAAAATCCAAAACAAATCTTAGGTCGCGGGCCAAACAGGATAAACACTTATTAAACACTCTAAAAACTAAATTTTAAAACTTCAAAACTGTAACGTTTTAACATAATAATGAATAAGATATATAGCATTACGTGTGACAATGCTAGTGTGAATGCTGTAAGCTGAAATTGGCAGCTGAAGATGCTGAAATTAATAGCTAAAAACGCTGAAGCTGATAGGCAGCTAAAATATGAGCTAAATGATAAATTAGCCTTAAAAAAGAAACTTAGATTAGCCAAAACAGCTAGTAAGCAGCTTAAAAATAGCTAAACTTCAAAATAACCAAAAACAAAAAAACAGAAAAAAGGCTTAAATGGCAAATTAGCCTAAAAAGTTTTTTTTTTTTAAAAACTAAATTAGCTAAAATAGCTAGCATGTAGCTGAAAAAAAATAGCTAAACTTCAAAATAGCGAATAAATCTGGGAAAAAATAAGCCTAAATTTACCAAAACAGCTAGCACGTAGCTAAATATTAGCTAAATTCCAAAACAGCCTAATAAAGTCTTGGTAAATGCCAAGTCTAAAAAGCTAGCAAAATGCAAACTTCTCAAACTTTAAACCCACAACTTTTTAACATAATTATGAATAATAAGAAGGCAGGAATATTATTCCAGAATAAATCAACTTAAACCTTAAATAACTTTCAATATTTTACTCTCCATAAAAATATATTTTGTCAAAATTATATAAGTTAAAAATGAGCGTAAGATTACATTGGGCCATTAATAAAAATAGCAATAATATAAAATGATCTGGAGGGCCGGATAAAATTCCCCGGCGGGCCGGATCTGGCCCCCGGGCCTTGACTTTGACACATGTGTGCTACGGTCTCGATGAGATTGCAAAAGTGCATCAGGTTGTAACACCAGAGCAGCTAAGGAAATTCTTTCCGGAGATTGAGCCAGAAGACTTGAAGAGACCAGACACCATTGAACTGCTGATCAGTCACAGAGAAGGGCGTCTGTCCCCGCAAAGGTTCAAAATGGTGGGTTATCTTGTCCTGTGGGAGAGTCCTCTAGGAAAAAATGTAGGGGGAGCCCACTCTGACCTGTTTGAGAATGTTGATGTTACAGCTCACAGGTTTGAAACACATTTTGCTCATTCTATGAGAACAGCTGCAGTAAAATACAATTAAGTCACCAACTCAAAAGCATCTTCCCAGCATATGTGTGCAGCAACTACCAGTAACTTCCTGGGCTGGTGGACGTGGGAGAGTATTGGAGCTGCTTGTGATCCAAAGTGTGGAGGTTGTCGTTTCGGCAAGTGTCAGCCTGGAGGTAAAGAGATGTCACCAGTGGAGGAAAAAGAACTTGAAATTATAAAGCAAGGCCTCACTTATGACTGTCATAGCAACTCACCACACTGGGATGCAACCTACCCCTGGACTGTAGATCCATCATGTCTTCCAAACAACAGGAAAGGAGTCGAGCAAACATTTCTGAAAACAGAAAAGCAGTTTAACAAACAACCTGAGTGGAAGGCAACTTACACCGCCCAAATCCATGAAATGGTGAAGAAGGGAGCAGCAAAACAACTTATACAGGAAGACCTGAGCACCTGGAAAGGACCAGTATGGTATGTGAGCCATCTAGTCGCACCAAAACCGAATTCCATGTCTACCCCTGTGCGTCTGGTCTGGAACACTAGCCAGAAATTCAACGGGTTGAGCATGAACAACCTCTTACTAAGGATCAGATGTTCTGAATCCCATGAGAGCAGTTTTACTACGATTTAGAAGAGGAGTACACGCAGTATTGGGTGACATAAAAAAAATGAATAATTCCGTGTGGCTAGAAGAAAGAGAGATGCATCTTCACCGTTTCCTTTGGAGGGATGACAAGGAACATGAAATTGGTGAATACGCCATCACCAGAGTGAACATGGGCGACCGACCAGCTGGGTGTATTGCTCAACTGACTATCCAAGAAACCGCAAACCTTCAAGTGTTCACCAACCTGGGAGAGGAACGACGAATTGTTGAAGAAGACAGCTATGTTGATGATATTTTGACATCCAGCAACACCTTGGAGAACCTGAATGAGAACTTAAAGGGTGTTGAACAGATCTTAATAGCAGGAGGGTTTTTTCTCAAGCCATGGATCCGGTCTGGCCAAAGTGGGAGGCAAACAGCAATTTCAGATCCTCTCCCTCCAAAAAATGAAAACAAATTCTTCATATTACCCAATCAGATGAAGGAAGAGGAGAATAAAGCTCTTGGAGTCGGTTACCTAGTGAAAGAGGACAAACTTTATGCAATGACTGCCATTAATTTCTCAAAAAGAAGATACAAAATAATAGTTGAACAAGATCTCCTGGAAGAGGAAGTAAGAAGTAAAACTCCAAACCCCTTAACTAGCAGGGAGTTACTGAGCCAAGTGGGAAGTCTGTACGACCCAATAGGTCTAGGCCATGTCCACACGTAGGCGGGTATTTCTACAAACGCATATCTGCTGACCTCCGTTTTACTAAAAGTGTTGCGTCCACACGTGATCGTTTTAAAAATAACTCCATCCACACGTCCCCGCATACTTGCGCTCTTGGACGCGGTTATGAGCTTGCCAGAACAGTAGTTGACAGTGGCAAATTGGAATTTCGATAATAAATTCTCCAAATGGAAACACCACAATTTTGAAAAAACTCGCATTTTTCGAAAAAAAAGTTTATGCACTTACAGTAGGTGGCATTTGGGGGCGTATCGAAACAGACATTTTTCGCAAAACTGTTTTGGAAACACTTCCTTCGAAATAGATGTGCCTCTTTGTGCGTCTGTCCTGAGCGCAACACGCGGGCGGCAGGAGAGATCGAACAGCTTCACGGCTTCATTTGCAGCTGCACTTCTGCAGCTTGGAGTCTGAAGATGCTGAACTCTCGTTTGAGGAAAAGCGCGAGTGCAGGGACAGAAACTTAAATGCACCTCGTCGTGTTTTTAAACAGAAAAAGGTCTTGCTGGAATGGTTATTTAAAAAAAAAAACGCTGAACGAGTTTCTCACGCACACCTGAGACTGTCAATAGACTGCGCGGCACGCGCTCTCCAGACAGAGCTGTGGCGTCACCGCAATGCTCCCTTTCTAGTGAATCAAATAAAAAAATACTTGTTCTCATTCATCGTCGTGTTGGTTTGTGCTTTATCGCAAAATGATGATTTAATGGAAACAGTGTCATTTCCAAACATTGCTTTTTTCAAAATTCCTAGAATTTTGATGAAGTTTTGCGCAAATGTGCAATGGAAACGCAGCTAGTACTGACGTGTATGCATTAATTGTCGCAAAAAGTGACGTTTAAAAACGCAAATCACTGGTTATTCATGTCCACACGCAGACGCAAAACTGGAGTTTTCCAAAATCTTCACTTTGGCCGGAGTTTTCCAAAAGCACCGTTTTCAGTGACTGAAACCTCCGGTTTCGTGTGGATGATAGGCCGAAACGTATAGAAATATATTCGTTTTAGCAGATACCCGGGTACGTGTGGACAAGGCCCTAGTCACACCTACCAAACAAAAGGGGGTGATTCTTGTTAGAAAAGCCTTTCAAGAAATTGGAGGTGGAGCTAAGTCCAAAGACATCTGGGACAAACCCCTTTCCGACCACCTGAGGGAAGAAGCAATACAACTTTTTGAAGATTACATTCGTGTCAGTCACATCATGTTCCACAGGAGCCTCACACTGGTAGGCTGGGTCGGAAACCCCTGTAGAATATCATTTTCTGATGGAAGCGACAAAAGTTACGGTGTTGTGGTGTACTTCAGATGGGAAACAACCAAAGGTGTTCAAGTCAGACTAGTTGAATTGAAAGCAAAGCTTACTCCTATTGACTAAAAGGGAGATCCAGTTAAACCAGAACTCTGTGGTGCTGTCTTTGCAGTTCAACTCAGACAGTACATTGAAAAGCACAGCCGCATTAAAGTGGACACTTGGTATCACCTGGTGGACAGTCAAACTGTTCTTGGAGCCATCCAACGAAACAGTTACGGGTACCAAACCTTTATCGCCAACAGGGTTGGTGAAATCCAAAAGGGTGTACCTGTAGAAGATTGGTGGTGGATACCAGGAAATGTCAATGTTGCAGACTGTATAACAAGAGGCACTGGACCTGAAGACCTTCATGAGGACTCTGAGTGGCAGAGGGGACCACAATTTTTGAGGAAGCCAATAACAGAATGGCCAATAAAGTCGCCCAAAGAAATTGCTGCCAGTTCCAAAAAGGAAGTTAACAAACTCCAACAAAATCTTTTTCTTCTGCCATCACAAGAGCTCGGGCAAAAATGAACACAGACACGTTCGACAATATGGTTCAAGGAGGTCGAGAAAAAGTGTCATTTGAGCCCAAACTAGATACTATTCATGTTCGCAGAACTTCAGCTGGAGCAGCAATCAAAAAACTTATAGATGTGACAAAAATCAGCAATTTCATGCGTTTATTCAAAGTTATTGCTTGGCTTTGGCAAGCTGTTTAAACATGGAAACAAACATTGAAGAACACTAAAAAGAAGCAAATCAAAGTTCTCTCAAAAGAAGAATTGAAAAATGAAATGAAAAAGCTAACTCTTACTGTGGAAGAATACCAAGATGTTCTCAGAGACGTCTTCCACGCTGCACAAGAAGGGGTTAGATTCAAAGACACCACTCTGAACAGACTTGTTGTGTACAAGGATAAGGAAACAGGACTTCAAGTATGTGCTGGAAGAATCCAAAGCTTTGATAAGGACAAGACAGCATCCCCCCTTTTGCCATATAACTCCTGGGTGTCAACACTCTTGGCTCGAGAAGCACACGAAGCAAACCATGAAGACATTGCTTGGAACACTCATGAGAATGAGAAAAAGAACCTGGGTTGTTAAAGGCAGAAGATTAGCCAAGAAAGTGGTTGACAGCTGTGTGGAGTGCAGAAAGACATAAGCCAAAAGATGTCAACAAATTATGGCCGATCTTCCTCCAGAGAGAACACATCAAGCACAACCCTTCGAGTACACCACAGTCAATCTATTTGGACCCTATGAAGTAAAAGATGAAGTGAGAAAAAGAGTGAAACTCAAGGTGTTGGGGATCATCTTCTCATGTATGGCTTCCAGAGCTGTTCATGCTGATGTTGTGAGTGATCAGCCAACCAAAGGTTTTCTGTTAGCCTATAAGATGTTCACCTCCATCCGAGGTCACCCAAGAAAGCTCTGGAAGTCACGTGAAGATACATGAGAATTTTTATTATATTCAAAATATAGCCAATTTTTCACAATAAAACACTGCAATTGACAAATGCAATCAGTTTTGTGTATCTAAACAGACTGTAGAAATGGAAATGAATATACAATCACAACACACACACATACGCCAACACAAAGACAAACACCCACACACAGATCAACGTAGTGGGCCAACTCTGGAGTGGGGCATGGGGCTGGGTTTTGGGTATAAAAAAACAACAAGAGAGAGGCAGAGAGCAGTTCTTCTTAGCAGAAACATGGGGTAATATTTTTAGGTTATGAATTTGGCAAAAACGAACCAAAAAAATTGCTCTAGCAGATGCGCCTGTCGATGGTTGTGGAAAAATGGGCGTCTGGTGTGAATTGCGGAGGATAATTTCATTAATTAAAAATTTTGAACTGACTTTGGGAAATACTATTTTATATTAATTCCTTTCACGCAACACCATCCTGTCCATCTGTATCTGGAAGTCCCACAGGATCGTTGCTCCCTCATTCCCTACCACTTCCGGATGTGTTTCCAAATTTGACTTTGGGGTTTCCAGTCCATATTCTGCACACGTCTTCCTGTATATCCTTCCAGCTACTTGGTTGTGACACTCCAATTATGCTTTCCCCATCAGCATCTTACACCCTGCAGTTATGTGCTGGATTGTTTCTGGTGCCTCTTTGCACAGCTTTCACCTTGGGTCTTGTCTGGTGCGGTAGATCTGAGATTCTATTGCTCTGGTGCTCAGAAGTTGTTCTTAGGATGAGATCTATACAGAATGCATAGAAGTGCATTTGTGAAAACAGCTGTGGATGATCAACATGAACCAGGAACTGCCCCCTTCAGCATATGGCGCCCTCGGCAGCTGCCTATGTCGCCAAGCCCAGGGCCGGTTCGGTCACAGAGTCCCTGCATATCTTTGGTTGTCAAAGCAGTACAGCCCGCACGGAAAGAATGTCAGTGCCTTCATAGTATATAAATACTACTGTAATTAGTAAACTGTGTAGAAAACACCGTTTCTTCCATGACAGTGCAGTGTTTTTTTTAGATAACAAACCTTGGATCACCTCTGCTTTAAAAGGTTTCCTAAAGAAGAAAAAGACAACTTTCAGATCAGTAACCAGGTAGGAGCTTGAGGATGTGCACAAGATGCTAAGGATGAAGAGATGTAAAGACCAGCTACAGATGGTAGATGGAGGAGCAACAGCAGAACATAAGTGGGGTATGGCAGAGTTGCGTAACCATCTCAAACTCTGCCTGTGAAGAAGTGGTGGTGGGGGGCCCAATGCAGGAGACAGGTTCAGGGACACAAACTCAAAAAATGTAACAAATAAACTAAAAAAGGACAAGAACAATGGGAGAACCAAAAAGGTGACAGATTAGAACAAATAACCTGACAAATTATCTACTTCTTAACTTTTAGTGGCAAAGTCCTTATGAACTCAGACTGTTATAATACCTTAAAAAACTGTGCAAAGCTTTTTGAAACAAAATAGAGAAAAAGTCCTATGAAGACGGAAATGATTTGGACAATGATGATGGCCGATAGTTGGTCATGGTTTGGTCACTACAACAAAATTTGCTTAGAATCCCAAAGGAGAAAAAAAATGTTTACATTTTGAACATCAAGAAAAACAAAAAAGCAATGCTTACTTATAGCCCATTTGTGGCGAACAACCAGTGCTTTCAAACTCTGGGAAGAAATAGGATTTAAAAGCAACTTTTATATCAATGAATATACAATGTTACAATTAGAAACTCAGCTTAATGCAAACTCTGATGCCAATAGAAAAATTGTAAGGAGAAGGACGAAGACATTGCTAATTAACAAAGGGCAGAATTAGAGCTGAAAAAACACAGATTTTAATTCTTAACTTAAGGTGTGTAGCTGGCTGTCTGGTGGAAAATCCTCATTGTTTTTTTTTTATTTTTGACATTCAGAAAATGGCAAAATAGCTTCCATCAAACACAGTTTTGATATAAGCTCCGCCCAGGAACTTAAGAGCAGTAGTGATCTCTACATAATATATTTAGTAACACTTAAAACTCATCTTTAATGTTTCAAACAAATGTATTTAAGTAATGATACCAAACTCAAAAATATAATGAATGAACTTAATGGTAGATGTAATTTTTATGTTGGAGAGGAAACAATAGAGCATGTGTTGATGGTTTGTGGGAAGTTCTCTGGTCAGAGACAGTTGATGAAGAGATGCCTTGAGAAAGGAATAAAATGGGGGGTAGCAGATTGTTTGAGCAACACCAGCAGTTATCCATTTTTTATTTATTTTTTGAGGCAGAAAAGTTTGATTACTATAAGGGAATTAGTAGGTTGACATTCTGACCCACACTCCATATCATTCCCCTTAACGCTGTGTGTCATCTGCCATAAAACAACACTAGAATAAGAAGAAGAAGACTGACAAAGCCAACTTAAAAGATGACCAAATACAACAAAATCCAGCCTCTCACACTCCATGAGGTGTACCAGAAGCAAATTCATTACCTAATTTTACATTTCTGTAGGCTTTATCAACCATCCACTCATCCATCCGTGCAGCTACAGGACCTTCAATTGTCATCTGGACACAGTCCTCTCCACTTTACACCTCTAGCACATTTAGCCTCCAAACTGCAACACAGCAACATGAAACCACCCACTAATTGTGCGGAGCTCCTGTCAATCTCCGGTCATGAGAGGTGCACTGCCTGCATGGAAAGAACATAAGTTCCATCACAGATTACATCAAAGTAAACATACATTTCTGTTTTGGCAATGCTGCTACCTTCAGGGCCCTGTTCCAGAAAGAAGGTTAGATAAACCTTGATTAACCCTGAGGATGATGAAATCCACACCTGCTGATGCTGAGAATGTCTGTTCCAAAACACCTGATAAGTATTAGTACAATCAACCTCCTATTGGTTATGCAAAGATAAAGCATGTGCATACTGGGAACACAAAGACCCTCTTGACTGAGCAAAGAATTCCTGATCATATTCCTAAAGTGTGATTTATGTCAAAAATTATTAAATAAATGTATTTCTAATGAAAATAACATATATTTGATCATTGATACTTGATTCATATTAATGACTTTTCTTTTTAAAATACGTTAATGACTTTTCTAATAAAAATGATTTGTACATATTTTCAAATTTGTGTTACCTGATTTATTTTTAATATTTTTTCCATTAAAAAAGAAGAAATCAGCGTACATTCCTACGATACCTTCTTTATATTAATGACTCTTCCAATGGAAAATAATCTGCATACATATATATTTTTATTGATGTTTGATTCCAAAATTATATTAAGGATTTATGTTGTCTTTCATTCATGTTATCTGTCTCCTTACCCTTAGTTTCTGTGAAATAGATGTGACTGATCCTGGAAAAAGAACATTTGTATACAGTGTAACCATTTATAACTATAACCAATGTTTTCTTTCCATCTACCTGCAGCTGACTCCCTGCAGAAAAGGAAACCTGCAGTTCAACTGGGGACTTCCAGCAATGACTCTAATAAATACTGGTTCAAAGGGCGAAATAAAAAAAAATCACTTTATGCAATTACTGCACTCATTTAACTGTTTTTTTTTTTTTATAAACCTCCTTACTATACATATTTGTCATATAAGCAGCTGTGGTAAACCTGGGGAAGATGTAAAGATGCACCTATGTTGGAGTAACGTGCTTAACTTCACCAATTACTCCGTCCCATGATGTTCTCGATGTATAAACTTGTGTGCATTATGTAGTCCTCTGACGAGAGTGTGGATGTAGTGCAGCATGTAAACCACAGGTGGTGCTTAGCTGGTGCATTTCCACCAGACAGTGGAGCAGAAGGAGCTACCAATATAGCTTCAGCTTCTCCTGTGTAGACTGAAACTCCTTCTGTTTGGGGCCTGTTGTCGGTGAGGTTGTAAGGAAGTTGTGGGAAGGCTATGGCTCTCCCTCTAGGTCAGGACTAGCAGCCGCTGTTTTGTGAATATAAATGTGGATTTCTGTTTACAATCTTCCTGGCTTTAGCCGATGCAAACCAACTCCAGTGGTGCCTCAGTCAGGTGCACTGCATGTGAAGTGTGCTCCATCACTTAAGACGAATCTGTCTGGCAAGGTTCTGGCCACACTTCTCATGATTACCTTTAAAAGACCCCACAATACCCATCTGTGCTCAGAATGACCAACAGTATAATAGTATTGACATTCCAAAGAAAAGAGGGGATTGGGTGGAACAACAAGGAAGGATGAATATTGTAATTCTCATTTGATTACATATCAAACCCCAAGCAAGGCCTAGAGCAGTTAGTGTTAGCAGTTATTGTTAGTAGTAAGCGTTAGCAGTGGAGTTGGCGCTGCCGCTGAAGCTCTTGAGAGCGTGGAAAGCCAAGTTAAATCATTTTTCACATCTAAAAGGAATATAAATCTTCCACCATCTTCCCAGGAGAAAGGAGATGTGTTATTTACGACGTGCACGGAATCCAGTTTTCAGTTCACCATGTTTATTCTGTTGTCTTGTACAACACAAACACCACTTTCATAAAGCTACAGCAACACCTGTTGGACACAAAGAGTATAACACCTCCAATATACTACATCTCCCTTCTTTCAGATTTTTTTTTTCTATCACGAGAAAGTTGGCAACAATCATGAAATCAGGTGACATATCGTCTTTACTCAATTCTAACAAAAAAGCACTGGAACCTACTGTGGGACTGAACAGACTTATTTAACTAACTAAATACCAACTGGTTATTAATCAGACCAAACTCAATAGACTAAATTCTATGTAAACAAAATAAAATAACTGTAATCTCACATCAGGAGTGAAGTATAAAAATCACTTGGTTCATAACCTCTCCACATGTACAAAACTTGTGCTCTTTCAAATTATTTACTCAAAATTTGAACTGAGTACATTACAACCTTTTTGTTAGATGTTTATTTATTTATTTATTTTAGAGCTGATAACGCTGTGGCATTCTTACAGGCTGACCACAGTTTGTTGTTTTCACAGAGCTGTTGACACACAGTAATGTCAGTCATTAGTTCTTGACTTTGTGGTTCAGTGAAACCCTCTTGAGAGCAACAGGATGGGTCCACACTTGAAACTGTATCTGGTCCCACCTCACATGTGTTCTATAACAAAGTATCATGGGATGTCCCTGTAAATGAAGACATGTCCACATGGAGTTTTGACCATGTAGGATCTTGGCAGGTTGTGTTTAATTATCACAGTGGCTGGTTACCCACTTGCAGCCATATCTAATTTTCATCTTTGACTTCAGACAGCATCCTGGTTCTTTGATCAAATGATTATTTTTGTATTTCCTGTCTTCTCACAAGGTCACTTCTGGTATTTTCATGAGCTGTAATAATTTTTACACTGATAATTTTGATTTGAGTCTTCTTCAATGGAGAAATTGGGCCGGGCGAAAGGCCAACCCCATCTAGTGGGGTATTCTGGTATTCCAGCAAGACTAAGTATGGCTCACCACCAGTGTAATGAGCTTTTTTCAACAGGTTTTTTTTACTGCCTTTGTAGCCTTCTCAGCCTATCTACTTGACGATGAAAAAGTGGGACTCCAGGTGGTGTGTTTGAAATCCCATTCAGTGCTGAAATCCTCCATCTCCTGGCTCACCAGCTGTCTGCCATTGTCTGAGAATAACTCATCTGGCACTCCAAGTCTTGCAAAAATAGACTTCAGTGCCTGTCTTGGATCAGTGAGTCAGTGAGATGCTCAAACTTGCAGTCTCTTGCTTTATTCTTAAAATTTGTCACATATTTCACAGTTTTGGATTTTCCCTGCAGTCTTGTGAAAAATAGGTGTCTCAAATATGTCACATTTTTTCTTGGCTCACAATGTTACTTGAACATCTCTTCCAACACACCATAGTCACAGTCTTCCTGAAAGTTAAATTTGTTGAATACCTTAATTGCTGCATCCCCAGCTATGTCCAAGAATGTGGCTCTTTTCACCATGTCGGACTTTTCAACAATCTCAATCAAAGATCTATATCCAGACTCTCCAATTTTCCGCTAATTTCCTTTTAGACTTTTTGAAGTCTGTGTTTTCATTTGTTCCATTTTCTTCCTCTTTTCTGCTAGTTTTCTTCTGATACTATGTTATATTTGACATGCACAGAGTCCAGTTTTCAGTCCACCATGTTTATTCTGCCATCTTGTACAACACAGAAACACCACAATCATAAAGTTACAGCAATACCCGTTGGACACAAAGAGTATAAGACCTCGAATACACTACAAGATGGATAAACCAGCGACTCTTATCAGATTTGTAAATTAAAAGCGCAAGATAACTCTGATGAAACAATGGAAAAATCTGAATGGATCTGCATTTTATCTGAATGACCATCTCACCAGAAGGAATGCTGACATTGCTAAACAAGGCAGTCTTCTCAGGAAGTGAAACACTTGAGAAATGAACTGCAGGATCTTCGTTAATCTAATCAGTCCACTGGACCTGTCTAAGGTACTGGTCAACAACATGAAAGACTTTTAAAAGTGCTTGATCACCAACCTCTGAATAAACATAAAGAGGAAGATGGGTTAAATATGATTAATAATCTATCATATTATTTTCCGAAATTATGACTGAAATAAGAGGCAAACACATAGGTCTGTGGTTTGGGAGTCGAGTCATCATGTTTTCATTAATAGACCCTTTTCACGGTGACGTCACAGAATGACGACAGGGTCAGAAATCAGAAATGTGAATAGTCATTTCTGGTGTTTGTGTTTAGGATAACAAATCTGTCAACTGAATGCTGTTTAACAAAATTTTACATAAATGATAAAAGGTAACCTTACCAATTTTAAAAGGAAAAATGTACAATATTTAATTTATGAACGTCCTGCCAAACTGTGTTTTCATTTCCTGTTTCAGATTGTTCACAAATCCAAATACAAATTTGAATACTCCTTCAATATTTGAGGTTCTATTGAAAATATCGACCTTTCATTTGAGCAGATATTATTCTAACAGGTTCTATTTTGCTTGATGTTATTTGCCCGTATTTTAAGTGCGACTGATCACAGAAACTGATGGAAATTCATGTAGGTGCAGCCAAGATGCACATGCTGCATGTGTTTTAAGGCACAATTTAGTTGTTGCAATAAGAGGTATTTGTGTTTTTTATGGCATTTTAAGGGGTAGTTTTAGTTTTATTGGGGATATTTCTTTTGACGGTCAAAGATTATTTTTATCCTCGTTTACCTTTATTATTCCCTGAGGGATCAGAGACTGTTATGAAGCTACATCTGAAAATAACACAAGTTATTAGCTTTTCTTTATTGTAAGACACGTTCAACTTGTCTTACTTTAGCTCTGTTTTTAGTGATTTTGTGAACATGGAAATGTAAGTAATGTAAACTGGGCAGAAAATATCTTCTTTAGCTCTTCATCTCATTCCCGTCATGGAAAGCTAGCGGAAGTATTAGGATAAATTTGAAGAAGAAAATCTTAAGTTCCTTCATGATCAAACTAGCAGCATTCAATGAAATTCCTGTAACCTTCATCTAACTATGACAAGGTTGTCAGAGAGAAATAAACCACGACTTGTTTAATATCCAAACAATTTTGTGGAAGCAGCATTCTGCTTGCAGGACTACTGATTTTTGACCAGGGGAAAATAAATACAACCAGGTCAGACATTTATAAAATAAATATTGCACAAATTTCGGTTACAATTAGAAAACCTTCACAGACAGGAATGAAAGGTTACCTTTTAATATTTACATTAAATTGTAGTAAACAGCATTCAGCAGTCAGCTTTGCCGTTCTAAGCCATAGACATATATAACCGGAAGTCACTCTGCACGATTGCCGTTTTGTGTGACGTCCTGTAAAAAGGGCCAAAACTTAAATGATCTGGGTCTTTATCAAATTATTTTCTCTGAAAATCAAAGCCTAATAAACAGTAGGAAAACCATGCAATACTTTTTTTTTCTCAGCAGTGATGGAGCTTTTAAGCTAAAAAAGAATAATAAAATAGACATGAAGTTTGTTTTCTTTAAATAAAGCATTTCTGCAGAAGCAGTAGCTGGAATTAGAGTTTCTACCTCTCATTTAAGCTGGAGAACATTACTCATATTTTGTTTATTAAACTGAATGATCTGTGAAAGTCATTTTCCTATAAATAAAAATCAAACCTATAAGCACAACACCAAGAAACACTTTTGGGTATTTCCTTGTGTATTTGATTATATAATCAAATATTGATAAGTTTTGTTTTCTCTGCCAGCTTTGCAGCATCTCTGTGGTGTAGCATCCTACTCCAACTTGTGTCACAAGCTCTTCTATCATTTGGATCAGTCCTTCCACCTGCTTCTGGTTGTTCCTGTATTCATCCTGCTGGTTCTGGCTCCAGTATTTGTTGTCAACCACATGACAGCGTCCGCCGCACTTCTCCAGCAGGCTGCTCAGGCGTTTGTTTTGGGAGATGTACGTCTCAATCCTGGTGTTGTCAGTTAACTCGTCACCGTGGGTGAAAATGATGATACAGAACTGGAAAACCTCTGCAGAGAAATACTCCTCTATCTTTGTTATGACCTCTTCCTCCTGCTCTGTGAATTTCTCTGTTTTAAAGACAATCAGAAAAGCGTGGGGCCCAGGAGCGCACTCTGTGGTACACCTCAGGATCTCCTGCTTCAGCTCCTCTTCAGATCTCTCTGTGCAAAAGAAACCTGGTGTGTCCACCACAGTGATATTTCTTCCATGAATACATCTGTTCTGCGCTTTACAAATACTGCGCTCTGACATAGTGATTTTCCTGACTGTGAATGCATCATTTCCTAATATGGTGTTTCCCAGACTGCTTTTCCCGACTCCAGTTTTCCCCAGCAGAGTGATCCTCAGAGTGCTTGATGCTGAAGGTGAAGAAAAAAGTTTTTAGACAGAAACTACTTTTCTTTGACCTTCTCTGTGTAACCCAGTAAAGCGAAACTGACTCATTTCCAGTCCTTGCCCTTATTATTGTGAGTCCTATAGAACTCAACATCAACTTCCTGCTCATTCACACACCCAAGGCTCCTTGGAATAAGTCTTCCTCTGACCAATCAAAGCACTTAGCCTTAGTTGACATAGCATTTAGTGTTATTAAAAGTATAATACCTTGCAATGGCGCAAAAAAAAAAGTTGACAGCTGAAACTGAATGATGACACTACACCAAAAACCTGTTTGGGTTAAGTTACTTTAAATATTACATAAGCAGTCAACTCTGCTTAAAAAAAAATAAATAAATAAATAAACACTGTAATGAATGAATGCAAAAATGATACCATGACCGTTGTTCACCTTTCGGCTTATACTAGGATTGCCATATGTAGTTCACTTCTGGCTTATCCTTTTCAGGGTCACCACAGCGTAACAGCACCCACTGTTTCGCATCAGTGATTTGGCAGAGTTTTTTACGCCGGATGCCCTTCCTGACACAACCCTGTACTTGAGGGGCACAGGGACCCAGATAGGCAGCAGCATCCAGGGTCTTGCCTAAGGACCCAATCTGGGTGGGAATTGAACCCTGGGCTTCTGCTTATCAGCCCTTACCAAAACTGGTCATTCATGCAATTACGGAGATTACTGGTTAAATTAGTAACAGATCAAAAACCATTCCTTACTCAACAAGTGACAAAATAACCTTCCTGACATTATTTATTCATTATTAGAAATGATTCAAATAACTGCAGATATTTTCTCTCTGTTCTACCGCTGCAGCTGTGTTGCTTTTCTTGCAGTAAATGTTCTCCTATAGTTGCATTTGCTTGAAGGAACTTATCAATTTCCGCCGCCGGAAGTACGAAACTCAGGTGTTTGTCCCGTTGCCATGGTGAATCGTGCTGTCTTTGCTCCATTGATCAGGGCTTTTTATGGTCGCGACGCTCACACCTGATTCTGGTTCTGACAACTTCAAGTTGATTAAATCAAACATTTTCAGCTGTTCTGGAACCGAAAACCCTGAGTTTGGGAATTTTGAGTCCAGTGACTCTAAGTTCAGGTTTGAACTCTAAATTTGTTGAACCTGGGCCCCAGGGGCCCATTTCAAGAAACAGGTTTTGATGGAACTCTGAGTTTGTGAAATCCAACTTCAGGAAAAATCTGAGTTTTCTATTTCAGAAACGGAGATAACTCAAATCCCTGAAAGTGGGTGAAACCAAACTTGTTTCAAGAAGCGGCTTAAGCTGAACTCAGAATCAATCACTATGGTAACTGAGTATGTGAACGTAACCTGGTATGGAGCAGGTTTTCTTCAGGAAACTTAGAGTTCTCTGCGGTCTCTGCCCCTTTTTAAAGTCAAGGATGATCAAATAGAAGTCTCAAACTGTCTACCATACTGCAGGTAACTAACCAAATGTTAGTACGATGGTGTGCACACCTGCCTGCCATAATGAGAGGTGGAGTTTCAGACCCGGCATCAGTAAGATTTATTATTCAAAAAAAGACTTCTCAGTGAATATTCTTTAATTCTTGAGAATTAAAATTAAGTAAATACTTATTTTAACATATTCCAGGCAGCTACAGTGTTTCTTATTTTGATATTCGTGTGTCTGTGTGTGGTGGTGGTGGGGGGGGGGTACGAAAACAGTCATTCATGCAAGTACAGAGATTACTCGTTAAATTACTGACAGATCAAAAACTGTTCCTTACTTAAAAAGTGACATAATGACATTCCTGACATTATTTAGTTCTTATCCCTCATTGAAATGATTCAAATGTAGACACACGCATTAACTCTGTCAGCTATTTTCTCCCATGAGAACTCTCACTGTTTTACCGCTGCAGCTGTGTTGATCTTTTTGTGGAAAATGTGCTCGTAGTCGGCATATACTTGTAGGAACACGTCATTCTCCTTTGCTGAACGTATGAACCTCTTGAGGTGTTTGCTCCCGTTGCTATGATGAATTGTGTTGTTTTTGCTTAATTGATCAGGACTTTTTAATGTTGCAACGTTTGCACCTGATTCTGGTTCCAACAACTTCAAGTTGATTGAATCAAACTTTTTCAGCTGTTCTGAAACCAAAAACTCTCAAAATTCAAAAGTTTGTGAATTTTGCGTCCGTGGACTCTGAGTTCAGGTTTCAACTCTAAATTTGTTTGACCTGCTTCTTGAAACGGGCCCCTGGACACCAGGAGACCCTGACTTAAGCCCCCTTGAGGCTGCATTGTTAGGCAATAGCGTAAGAGCATAGAGGGTCTTGCCCAAGAACCACTCTGGATGTATCTCATTGCAAACCCTAGGAATTGAACGCCGATTTCCTGTGTGCCAGTGCTGCAGTTACTTGACTAAAAAAAATGATGTATCAAAAAATAAAATATAACACAAAAATGTTTGAAGATCAAAGTGTTCCAAAAGTTTTCCAAATTGTTTTTTTCCTTCATTTTCTTAAAATTCCTGTTTTTCCTGAGTTCTCCTTCTTTGCCAACAATCTAGAAATGAACATTAGAGTGGACAGAATCATACAATAAATAAATAAAAGTTCTTGTATTGAGTTCATACTGACAAATACTTTTAATAAAGATTATTTTGAACAATTATTTTTACTTTTCATCGAAAGCTTCAATAAAACTAAAGTCACAGTATCAGGTGCACTTATTTTTTGTTTTTTTGCATGCTGTCTTTGCATTTGTCTTTCCTTTATTATTTATTTATTCAGATGTTATATACACACTAATGTAATTTTAAGGATATATTCTCGAGACCACTTTAGAAAACAGAATTAAAAACTCACCAGACATGTTGAAGAGAAAACAATCAAATCAATTTCAGTTGCTTTGTTCTGCAAACAGGTTTCTTGTGTCGACCTCTGACTTTAAAACGTCTCTACTTTTTTACTTTCACTTCTGACTTTGCTCTGGAGGCTTTTAGCCACCACAATGAGCAGGGGCCCTTCCGCTTTGCACGACAAAGCTGAGTCTAAAGCACTGGCACTAAAACACAGTGTCCATCTGTCTTCAAGATAGAACTTCAACCAAATAAAGGCCAGACTCAAGATATCAATCGAGTTCTTCACTCTGTGATTTGATCTCAAAATGAGCACTGAAATCTAACAAAATGGAGAAGGATTTTGCCAGTTTGTATTCTGACATTTACCGCCTTCACAAATAGTCAAATTAAGACAAGTTCATGATAACTGGTCTATGTTGAGAGGGAAAAAAAAACAACATGAAAATGCTGCCATGAGCATCCCTACCAAAGAAAAGACTGCTGCTCCACCTTCTGGCCTAAGACCGCATTGCTCCCAAACGTTCCTGTTTCCTTGTCCTATCTGAGCCCCAGATAAAACTTTTTGTGCTTTAGCCTGTTCATTTCATGGGGTCCATACCTTAAAACTTGACAGAACATTGCTTTGAGTTTGAACCAATTTGAGTGTTATCTGTAACTTGTATAACATTTCTCTAAAATAAAGACATGCTGTTTGCTGTAATGACCGTACAATTTAGCTTGATAAAGATGACATGATGTCTGTCTGATGTGTGTGTTTTTTTTTCTTTTGGTACCACATCCAGGCCAGGTTTGCGTCCGGTGCTACATGCCGGGTCAGGGTACCGGTACAGGTCCAGAGGAGTAGTCTGCATATGGTACAGCGTACGGAGGGTTTCGGACCCCTTGTTTAACAAACAGCCAGCATATCAAAAAATGGGGACACCCTATACGTCAATTTCTGATGCAGAGGGGTCCTTAACCAAACGTTAATATGTGATTTGCTGGGAGTGAGAATATGTTGGTCTTTGATGTGACAGAAAACAGGTGAAAGTTGTTACCAGGTAACAGAAGGCTGCATCTAAAGCAGAAGTCTGAACCTTTGACTGTATAGGGAACTGAACCAAGTGGGTGGGATGTCGCCCACAGAAATTTTTTACGATACAAATGTGGCCATGTTATGGCCCTTTTAACTGAAAATAAAAAAATAAAATGTTAAAAAGTTGTATAAAAAAAAAACGTGTTGGTAAGCCCGGGCACTACATGCTTTTACTGAGGCATCTGATGGGTCAGTTTATAACTTAATAGATTTTAAGTTTTTGAGTTGAAGTTTTCATTTTAATAAACTTTTTTCCATTCATGTAACTGAAAATATTGTCTTGATTCTGTTTTATGTTTGTCAAGTGATCAAAAAAAAGGAAACTTATAAAAACGATTCATGGAATTTAAAAATAATTGAGATTTTGGGGTTCATGTCACATCCACAGCATTTACAAAAAATAATGATATTGAAATGTGTGATTTTGAACGGTATTGGATCCATACCCAAATGCTCCGTGTCGCCCTGCCCTAATCTTTAGCGTGCATATCAAACACACATTTTCACAAAAAAAGGAGGCTTTTGGTAAATGCGATTCCTTAAAAATCAAGCATAGTTTTTAGGCTTTATTAGACAGCATAAAACAAACTTCAAAAGGGCAGAAAATAATGTTGGCACATAAAAAAATGGGATAAAGCAGCAATTGTAAAAAAAATAATTATTTTAGAATCCTTTGTGAGTCAAGTAAATTTACCAAAGAAATCATTTGTGCTGTACATAATAAATATTATTTTCATAGCACTTGAACGCAAACTTAACTATTTTTTCTAAACCAAGAGAACATCCCAAAGAATCCTCTGGAACCAGATAAGCTTACTGCTGATTCTCCTGTATTCTCTCCCTTTTTCTGTATTACTTCCTCTTCCTCATTGGTGTAGTAGCCTCCTTTTTTCTCTTCCACCATCTTGTCGATTGTTTTAAGCAAAGCCTGCACCTGGAACTGGTTACTCCTGTACTGATCAGGCGGTTTGTTGTTCCAGCGTTTGTTGTCAAAAACTAGACAGCGACCCCCGCACTTCTGCACCACATCGCTTAGATCCTGTTGCTTTGCAACAAACTCCTCAATTTTCATCTCCGGGGGCAGCTGGTCGCCATGAGTAAATACAATCACAGCATGCTGCAAGGGATCACTGACAAAAAGCTGGCAGATTTTGTCAATAACTTCCTGCTCATGCTTAGTGAATTTGCCCACTTTAAACACAATAAGAAAAGCATGGGGCCCAGGAGAGGACTCCTTGAGACACCTGATGATCTCCGGCTTCATATCCTCCTCAGATCGCCTTGTGTCAAAGAAACCAGGAGTGTCCACCACAGTGATGCTTGCTCCATTGATACATTTAGTCTCAACCTGACATGAAACTGTTCCAGAGTTGGCAGTATGATGTGCAGTGAAGAGGTCATCTCCAAATATGGTGTTGGCCAAGTGGCTTTTTCCTGATCCAGTTTTTCCCAGCAGGACAATCCTCCTTGATCCTGAGAAGGAGAATGACTGGTAGGCACAACTATCTCATGTTTTCTGTATGGTTCTTAGTTGTAAAGTTATTCTCTTGAATACATTTATAAAATACATTTAGTTTGTATTGTGAACTTCCACACTGACCTTTGAGTTTGAAGTCTTCCTGCACAGATGTGAAGGCCTGCAGAGATGAGAAGTTAAAACAAATACCAAGGTGATCAGTATGTCAGTAAAGTGGAACTGATGTAGCCTATATGATGACTGCAGCCATGTTTCAGGATTCATGTACTCCGCAGTTGAAACTGAGAAAACAGTTTCACTTCACTTCCTGACTCAGGTCCATTTTCATCCCGATGGACTGGAACAAAGACCAGATGACACCAAACCCCTCCACCTAGAGAAGTAACTCAACGTTCACTAAGAAAGGTCAAACAACTACTTTGATCCACCAGACCTGTTTCTCACACCAGGACATACCGAGGCAAAAGCAAAAGTTTAACAACAGAACACCACTTGAGGTCAGATCAGGGGGTCATTCATTTGAGTCACGTTCTTCAAAATGGCACCATCATTACCACATGGACATTGACATTCCCCAGAAGGACTAATGAGTCTCCCCCATTGATGTTCTTTCCAGTATCCCTTTAAGAGACACCAAGAAAGTTGGCCACTATTGCATGATTGAAGGTATGGGGATGTAGGGATTCAATCCTCCACAAGCAAAAACTCCAAACTTGGCAGTTGGGCAAGGGTCTCACAAGAAAACCCACACCAGCCACAACGAACAACTCCAGAATGAAAGCTATTAAGCACTACAAAGGAATTACATTTCAGAGTCCCTGCCATATCTAGTCCAGGGCTGTCTAACCCTGGGCCCTGAAGAGCCATAACACTGTATGTCCCTGAACTGCTTGATGCTAACTGCACAAATCAGGATGTGGGATCACTTGAGTCAGCTAGTCTGCAGCAAGCAGTACGGGGAGAACAGAAAAACAGGCAGGGTTTTGGCTCTTGTCAACTAAAGATTAACCAGCCCAGAACCAGCCAGTGCCTATCGACCTCCTACAAAAACTCAGACTCCTTCCCTCCAACATACAGTATATTACACTCCATGTCTGAAAAACTAAAATCTATGACTTGAGGTTTGGGCTGATGAGGAACCCCACTTGACTGCTTCCGAAACCACATTCCAACAGTCCTTTACAAGCTATCTTGCAGGTAGTGGACCCTCAGGGGAGTGATCCAATGTCATTTCTGTGAGCTAGACCCAACTGGGGCATGTGGGAAGAGCCCGAGGAGCCAGGCACTCCAGGGTGGTGCTTTGGTGATGCCAATGTGGGTGATGTAACAGATCTCGATTCTGGTGACACATCTGGAAATCCTGAACTGCTCCATCTGACTGGGAGAGCCTACCATGGGGGTTAGGCCCAGGCAGATAAGGGCATAGGCTCACTCACGTTCCCAAGCAAAGGGGAACTTAAAATAGACTTCAAGGGTCTTAGTGTGGGGATGGCAGGGCCCTCTCCCCCCTTGTACATTCCATTATCATCCATCTCGGCAAAACATAAACACTCACCTGAGCACAGGTGTCAAGTCACCTTTGCACTAATAGTATGCATGACAGAATTAAAGGCTTTACATTTCTGGGTTTGTATGCGTAAGTGTGTGAACTGCAGTTGTATTGTGTACATTTTGACTAATTTAAGTGTGAAGACTATTTTAGCCAACAAGTATGTTTGTAATTAATGAGTGTGTGTGTAGACAGGCCCCGCCCACTCCAGGTTGCTATTTATACCTGGTTGTTTAATGATGTCATTACCGTCTGTTACATCTCATTTTTTTCTCTAAGCCCCCCTCTGGTACCTTTCTTTTGTGCCAACCCACCCCTCTCTTCAGTCCAGTCCAACAAAAAAAAGAAAAGAAAAAAAGATATAAACATAATCATTACAAATAAGGTTTAGCATAAAATATAACGGGTTTATACTCAATAAACCCCTGTTGTGACAGTAAAATCTGTCTAACACAAGAGGCTTTCATAAAGCTCTAATAAAGGATTATGACCCTTTACGGTTCCGTCTGACCTTTCTTTGTCCTGTATCAGAGGGTTTTTTTAAGACTTACTCTCAGTTTATATGATGCTTGGGATATCTGCTGTCTGTTTACTTCAGATCTACAGGACTGTCTGACATAGATGATGCTCTCAAGTAACATGACAAATTTCTGTCTTTCTTTACAACAAAAGCAAAAACCAGTAGTAAAAGATTTAATAAACTTTGAAAGCTACAAAATCTGTTTTTCGTACCTCTTTAGCTGCTTTGTTTTCAGGCAGAAGGACAATATGAACAAAGAGGTCTTTGTTTCTTCGTCGTTTACGTTCATATTCATAAATCTGCTCCAGTATGACTCTGGCTACCAAACTGATGGGAAAACCCAGGACAATTCCTTCTCCGAGTGCAGGAAGAGCCACAGATCTGAAGCCTTTGTCGTCACAGCAAGCTAGGATGTTGTTGATCCCCAACCTGAGAATCTGAAGACAATTAAAGACAGCCCAATGAGTTTGTTTGTTTGACAGATACTATGCCCACAGGGACCTTCTCCAGAAAGACGATCCCCACCTGAACTGCAGTTCCATCATCATCTCCATCCCATGGAATGAGATCGAGGAAGAACACTGCGTTAGATGGAAGTCTAGGCAGTCCCTCTACCAGCACAAAGTCCCCCGGCATCCATTCGTCTCCTGCTGCTTCATCGAAGTCTTCAGTGAGACGAGAGCCAACTATGTTTTCTAGGATGTTTCCAAGACGAGTAGACCGGTGGGTGTGGCCAACCATGGGAGACACCAGAGCGTCTGTCTGAGAGAAGGACAGGAAGATTTTCAGGAAAATGTTGGTTCATGGTTCATTGCTGAACCTAAAATGTGCTGTTAAAGACAGGACAATTTGGAAAATTTAAGTTGGAATAAATTAAAATTAAAGTCAGCCATATCATTTCATCACACATTTCTCAATGCAGACACACAAATCACATTTAAGCTGAAAAGCACATAATTTCACACAGAACATGATATCAATGTCTACTGAGTTTTTTAGGTAAAACACTTCCTACTTCCTGCATCTCGATGGTTCCCTGGACTATCTGAACGTGGACACACCCCCCAGCAGCTCCAGCAGCATCTGTGTTTGTCTGGACTTCAGAGTCACAGAGTCTGCTTGCTTCACTCAGAGTCTTATCTGAAGGAAACGGCTTCTCCAAATCAAATGTGTCTTCATGTTTTGGAGGACTTTCCCCAACAGTCTTTCCAGCGGGGCAAACCTCACACTCCTCTGTGCTCTGGTGTGTCTTCTTTGTGTCTGGACTTTCCTCAAAGCTGACCGCAGACCCATCAGAGTCTTCGCCCTGGTCTGGTTTCCTGTGACTAACTTCACTAGAATAACCAGCCAAAGACCCAAATGAAGAACCCTCCTCCTGTGGGTCAAGCTGTGCAGAGCGTGCTGAGATGAACTCCTCTTCACAAAACTGGTTGTCTTCCAGTGATGAAAACTGATGATCTTCACCCGGAACAACCTCAGAGCCCTGTGAAGAAAATGGGAATTTAAACTGGTTTAAAGGACTTTACTTTTATTCCTTAAAGGCTTACAAATGTTTGCTACAGATTTTTAGACACTCATACAGCAAAGATTACTCCATATATTTTATCAAAATGATTCATAAGATTTTTTTCAAACTTTTAGATAATTTAACATAAGAATTCATTTTATTAATTTATATTAATACCTTAAAGCTCTTTCATATTAAGTTTGAATATTTTGTTCCTAAAATGGTTCTTGCAAAGATATATCTTGTTCTTTGTAAAAGTAAAAAAGAAAAAAGCTGTTGACATAAATCCTTAACTCTAATGAAGTTCCCACACTGACCTCTGCTGGAGAAGGTGAGGTACTGCGGCTGGATGAGGAGGTGGGAGGTTCCAAGCTGCTTCTGACTCTGATCTCCACAAAACCATCTTCCAGCTCCACAACATGCGGGGATCTTCTCAGGACTTCCTGCTGGTCTGAGACAGAAGATTTGAAACACAAACCACAGCTGCATGAAGGAGGATAAATAACTGAGTCAAAACATTATTGTGAGGCTTAAAGACTTGTTAGGGTTACTGTTTCTGGCTCAGCTGTTTTCAAGTTAACCTGCTGGACCATGGAGAACAGAAGGATGTATTTGGTGGTGCTGAAGGATAACTCTCCTCTCATACAGTAATGGATAAAACTTTTGCTGAATTTGGAATTTACTTTTTAAAGATGTTAAAACTTAAGTAGCACAATTCAAGGTTTGTGTTATGGATCCGGCCCTGAGACAGACTGGCGACCTGTCCAGGGTAAACCCCGCCTTCGCCCATCAGTAGCTGGGATAGGCTCCGGCACCCCCGCGACCCCGAAAGGGAAGAAGCGGACAGGAAGATGAATGAATGAATGAATGAATGTTATGGATCCCGTCCTTCCAACATCCTTCTACACTTTTATTTTGATCTTGCACCTATAAAATGTTTGTCTGGTAATTAAGATTAGCTGGAAAAAAAGCATTCTTCCTAGTGATTTTTTTTTTAATGAGGACAACAACCCCATCTACTTACTAACTTAATTTAATTCTTGTTAGCTAAATATTGTTTTCATAAGTATACATATTCCCACCCACACTAAACTATTTTTAGCCTGTTTTCAATTTTAAAGTTAAAAAATATGCTCTATTTCAACTCAAATAATCTGAAGAGTTAAAAACCCTTGAATAAAAATCTAAACGATTGGTGATCCCTTTACTAACCCCTCCCCTCATCTTTTTCATTCTGTAATTTTTCAGAAAATGCTCTTAAATCTTTTTTTTTTTTTACCTTCTTTGGACCCCTCTGTTAATTTTTTTGTGTGAAGTGCAATGTATCAACGCTTTAGTCGCATTTGACTGTTTCCCAACTTTGTGGCCACACCCACTCTTGACGGCATACACAGACCTGACTGAGGGAGTTAGGTTTCGTTTTCCTTCTCGATTTGCTGTTTTTATTCCGAGTTAACGAGAAGGAGAAAAAAAACTCAGTATATTTATATCCAAACTAAAATAAAATATTAACTACTAATTTTCCAACCCATTGTAGAAATAATAATAAAAAAAATTACGTTTTTCAAGGTTTTATGGGAAAAATTATCTATATTTTTTTATCTATATATAGAAAATTATCTACCAAAACAATGATAAATCGTCTCCAGTAAAGGGAAGCTCTCTGCGTTTAAAATAAATACATAATAACTGTCAGCAGCTGTATGTTTTTTCATACATTATCCTTCTGTACCTCGTTGGTCTCTGAAGTCGATCCTGTAGATGTTTTGGCGCACAGCGGTCAGAGGTCCACAGTCTCCTCCGCCTGATTTGCGCCTCATACAGAAATAACGCGTGACTTTCTTGTTTATGTCTTCTAGAGGTCTGGAACTCTCCAGGAAAACTGGGTGCGTCACGGACATGTCATCCATTGTGGTTAAAGAGCAGAGAAAACAGCTGCAGCTCTAACACTGATCTGGCGAACGCACGCAAATCACCACCTGATAAGTGGGAGGAGCTTCCAGTTAATAAGACTTTTATGGGGTAATATAGCTGTCAAAAAGAAACGTATTCATGAAGAATAAGTTGTACTCATAAAGATAAATTCGTATTTATAAATACAAAGTTGTGCACACATTAATATTTTGTGCAAAGCTTTGCCAAAAAAAATATGAATAGAACATTTAGTTTTACGTTTAACATATCTCTTTTGAATACGACTTCTTTGTCTTGAATACAAATTACTCCTGTTAATAAATTGTAAAAAAAAATACGTCGGGTCACAGGATTATACATCGACTGCAGGAACATTGATTGATCAAATTGCACATATCTGTTCAAGTTTATTTATTTAACTAAGATAAAATAGAAATTTCAAAAATGCTATTGATGCCATTACAGGGCAATTATCTTGATCGCCACAGCTGTTGAGAATTTAATAAAACAGATCAAAATACAGCAATCTCAATCGTGTTTTGTGGTTGTCAGCTGATTGTGTAAACATTTTACCAGCGGATCATTTAAGACACAGAAGTGGTGGAAAACAGCCCTAAAAGAAGTAGCAGACATGCAAGTCCACTCATTAGGTGATTTAAAAAAATAAAACATGTCTGTAAAATTTGTTGTAAGTAAGAGGATGACAAAACAAAAACAGCTAAGCTAACTCAGAGCTAAAGCGCGGTCAGCCGACTGTTGGGGGTTGGAAGAAAAAACAAACAAACAAATACAAATTTAAGAATCAGAAGTATCAAAATCCCCAATTTTCTTTCTATTTCTGATCTTTCTGCCTTTCTTAGGCTAGAGTCGGCTCCCAGTGAGCCTTCATTACCTCTGAGTTAGCTTAGCTATTGTGTTATTTAAAAAATAAACATTATGATCACTTTTTGGGATTCTTTAGATTCTTTGCGTTTTTCATTTATTTGAACAAGTATACTTGTTCGGACCTCAGTTCTTCACTCGTAAAGACTTAATGCATAGTAATGGTGCATGTCTCTCAAGTCCTCTGTCACACGATTGTAGTCCAACAGTCCAGACCAATTGCAATCTTACGTGTTATTAAGTCACAAGTACTCGTGCCGATCGTGCAGGCAGAACACATAATACCTACAACAGCAGACAGAAAACCGCTGTGGGATGAGAAGGCAGCCTGCTTGGGCCTCCAATTGCAGTTGTACAGGTTCAGGAGGAGTTTTGGAAAATGGGAGGGAGGCATTATTTTCATGCATTTGATTGATAAGTATGGTTTAGTGCAGGGGTCACCAACCTTTTTGACCCTGAAGGATACTTCCTGGGCACAGAGTCATACGAAGGGCTACCATTTTGAAATAACACATTTTGCATAGTTTGCTTTAGGTTACACATTATTAATAATGAACAATGATACTCCTCTATGCATAGACACTGATTTCTCACCATAATTATCAACAAGACAATAAGCTAAGAAGAAAATAACAATATTCAGCAATTAATTAATCTCAATAATTGTAACATTTTCAGATGATCACTTAATTTCATAGGAAAAAATTCCCATTTTCACTATTTTGTTTTATGTTTAGCAATTGTTTAAAAGTAAAGAAAAATTGACTTACATTTTTAAACAAATCTTGGCGCAATTTGAACTAATGACCAAATCTGCAGCATTTTTAACCAAATTAATGATCTTTGAATTGGAGTAGGTCCGAGGTCACATAAACTTTGGAATGTTCATGTATCATGAACATATTTTTTACGTTTGTGTAAATGCAAGTGTAATTTTAAAAAAAGTAACAGAATAAAATTGAATTTTGGAAGCAGCTCACAAGTGAGTTAAGTTATTTTTAGAAAAGACCTGCAGGCACCTTGTTTGGTCCTTGAGGGCACCCTGTTGCCCACGGACACCAGGGTCGGTGACCCCTGGTGTAGTGGATCAGCTACTCCAGAATGTCTGGCATCTCCTGTGCTGCGAGTTCATCCTTGAGAGTATTGGAGAGTCCTTTATAAAGATCATCTACCAAAACTTAATCAGTCGGGAGAGTGGAGGTTTCCAGGGTCTGAAACTCTCGTCAGTCAGAAACACCGCACACTCCCTGCTTGAGCTGAAGAAGCTGGGAGGCAGCTGCACGGTGAGGAGGAGTCTGGTCAGAGATCTGGAGAAATTGGGTGGAAAACTCTCTGAAAGAGTCAGAAGAAAAAAACACTTTCCACACAAAAAGTCAAATTTCTCTTCCTTTATCTATTTTTTCCACGCAACATTCCAAAAATGAATGAATTGGAAAAAAATATGAAAAGGAAGAAGCATACATTGCAGCTTCAAGGAAGCCAAACAGGAAAATGGGTTTTCCATCTTGAAAAGAGGTCTTCTTTTACTGGTGGTTGGCTCCAACACTTCACCAAATCAACCCAATTTTTAATCAAATTCAAGCCTAAGCAAAAAAAAGAAAAACATTCAAATGTATTCTACCTGTAACATGATTGTCAAAAACAAACGAAAAAACAGCAATATTTAAAAAAAAAAAAAAAAAGAAAAAGAAACACCAAAACAGAACTGTCAAAGCATACCGAAACAAAAGTTTGGTCCACTGGAGAATCCAGGAGTGCTCCCAAGGAAACATTCATTCATTCATTCATTCATCTTCTTGACCGCTTCCTCCCTTTCGGGGTCGCGGGGTGCCGGAGCCTATCCCGGCTACTGATGGGCGAAGGCGGGGTACACCCTAGACAGGTTGTCAGTCTGTCACAGGGCCTCAATCCCTCTCACATTCACACCTAGGGGCAATTTAGAGTCACCAATTAACCTATGAAGCATGTTTTTGGACGGTGGGAGGAAGCCGGAGTCCCCGGTGAAAACCCACGCATGCACGGGGAGAACATGCAAACTCCACACAGAAAGGTCCCAGCCGGGAGTCAAACCGGGGCCTTCTTGCTGTGAGGCAAGAGCGCTAACCACTGCACCACCAAGCAGCCCTCCCAAGGAATCAGAAAGGGGGGAATAAACATTGAGAACAGTCAAAAAAAAAAAAAACAGAACAAAGGGAATTTCACTCGGTGGCAGACCTTCATGGCTGAACAGTGTGTGCACCGACTGGTGCTTAAACGGGGTTTCATGTTTTTAGGTACACATTCAAAAACGCATGCTCCATCACCAGGAGTGTCAATGATTTGCTCTTGTGTCCCACTCAGCTACTCTACCAATCAAAAATAAATAAATAAATATGACAACTTAGAGCAAAAGCAACTTTTCTATGCAAAGAAGGAAAATCATTAAGATTGAGGTCAAACTAAAGCTGACAAGAGGACAAGAACAGGTAACAACCCTCAGAACCCTCAGCGGTGCTGTTAAAGGGTTCTGGAGGTCAAAGTCTGGTTTGTTGAGAAAAAAGGGTGATGTGCTTTTGTCTTGTCTTGCAACAATGAAGTTCCTGCATGTCAGACAAACATCTCCTAGAACAAGGTTGGTCTTTCCTCCTTAGCTAGAGACAACTTTACTGGCATTACTTCTTTCTGCTGGATCTGACACGGTCACGGTGTAATGTTATGGTGTATCAGGACCATCCAAATGCAGGACCGAACAGGTAAGTGTAGTAAGGAGAAAGATTTTAATAGACACAAGATGCCACTCCGGGTGGGATAGATTATCTAAAAGAAAAAAAAAAAAAGTTAAGATCAGCATAGCAACAAAAAACCGGTCATAGTGCAGGAATGATAAAGCCACTTATATAAAAACAGAAAATACCCTAAAACATAGAGCACTGAAACAAAGGAGCTTAAATAGGGCACAAACAATTTAACTTAAAGTGCTGGCAGTTGTGTGCCACTTCTAACAGGTGAGTGTGTTGGGCTCTCCAGGAGAAGCCACAGCCAACCTACACAAAAAATATCACAACAAATAGGAAAAAGACACACACTGATCTAAAAAGAACATTTTTTTTGTCTCAACTGGAACATTGTGAGAGTAAAATTTTGCCCAACATCAACAAGAAGAACATCTAGATTTTAGATTCTCGATTTATCTGATGTCAATCACATGACAGCTGCCTCCCCCCTCCTTCATAAGGGGGACTTAACTCATCACATCCTCTAAAAGGAACCCATTTCCATGCAAAAAAAAAAAAAAAAAAACATAAACCACAACGCAAAAATACAGCACACTTCAAACTTTATTTGTTTAGCGCCTTTCATTCATATGCTTATTCATATCTCAAAGTGCTTTACATACAAGCAAAGAAAATACAAATTAAAAATGCAGAGTGTTAAAAAACGAATACATATAAAGAAAAGAGGACATTTACACAAAATAAGTACCAGTCCCTCAACCCACCAAGTTCCCCCAAAATAACCCTTGACAATAAAACTGAGCAAATACTTAAGAACTGTATATATAAGGAAAAAGGCCCAGCCCGACCAGGGGGGGTCATCGCTGCAGTGTCCGCCAAGCACAGAAGAGCATAGTGAGGACATGTGGGACTATCATTGATTATAATAAAAAGTAAGACATGACAAATTGCACATGTGGTTGATCTAATTATAAACAAACAGAGACAACAGACCACACAACTTTAGTTTTACAAAGCTGAATAGTTCTTAATGAAAGCCCAGAAATGCCACACACAGAAAAATGTTTGAATACTATAATACAGATAAATATAAAAAAAAGGCAAATAAAATAACAACAATAAAAGGAAATAAAATCAAATGCTGTTATTCATCTAAATCATTACTCACAAGCCTGGTCATTCATTTTTATTCTTTAACTAGAATAAATGGAACGATAATTAAATAATTAACAGAATTTTGGAAAACTAACTGTTTAAAAATGTAGCCTAAAGGGACAAGTTCTTTTAAATTAAGTGAGAAAAGTGAAACGTGATTGTTAAAAAAATGCTGAAAAGATAGAATTATTTAGACGAATAACATACATTAATTTAAATGTTATGTTTTATTTACAGCAGAATATTTTTAAGCCTTTTTAGTATCAAAGTGTTTTCTTTACATTTTAGTTTAAGGACAGAATGATGCTGTGGTGGACCTCCAAACAGCTTGTGCTGTGTTTGTTACTGCCTCTCCTGGTGAGTCTGCTTTGACAGCTTCTATGAATCCAGTTACACCTCCTTCTGCTGCCCCTATAACACAGCAAACGCCAACTGCAAACATTCCTACAGCAAACAGATTTTTTACCCCTATTGATGTACGTACCAATTCTATCACACCTCCTCCGCCTGCCGTATGTGCAACTATGTTTGAATATGTTGAATCTTTAGGTTTAGGTTTAAATATATCTCTCACTACATCTTCTATTTCTTTAACTTTTACTCCTAAATAATTTGCAAGTGATTGTAATATTGGTAAAGCTCTTCCAACCATCTTGGGCAATCCAAGCAGAGCTCCTAACAAAACTCCAGTAGAAATACCAGCAGCTTTCTTAATTGCATTTGAAGCTCTGTTCTGTGCATCTGCTTGGATTTCTTTGTCTGACATGTTCTTAGATGAGGCGCGAATTATGTCCTCTTCTTTCTGTGACATGCTGTGCACTTGTTTTAGCATCTCATTGGTGTACATGTCTCCATTGTTTTGTTCTACCATCTTATCTATTGTGTTCAGTAACTTTTTCACTTCCTCGTTGTTTCTCTCTTTGTCCCAGTATATGTTGTCTATCACATGACAGCGGCCTCCACATTCCTTCACAAAATCACGCAGATCATCATTTTTATTCACAAAGTCCTCGATCTTCTGATCCTCCAGCTGATCACCTTGAGTGAAGACGATGACTGCATATTTTAGAGCTTCCTTAGAAAAGGACTCCTTTATTTTAGAGATGATTTCTTTCTCTTGCTGAGTGAACTTTTCCACTATCAGAACAATGACAAAAGCATGAACTCCAGGAGCACTCAGAGTGACACATTTTGTCATTTCAGATTTCAGATCATCTTCACACTTGTTGGTGTCAAAAACTCCAGGAGTGTCAATGATTGTGACCTTTCTCCCATGAATTTGCTTGGTTTCACTTTGACATGTTACGGAATTTGATGACACAAGAGCCGCAAATACTTTTTCTCCAAAGATGGTGTTAGCCAATGAGCTTTTTCCAACTCCAGAGTTTCCAAGAAGAACAATCCTGTGTTCTGAAAAATAAGAGTTCAAATAATTAAGCACTTAATGTCTTTCTCGTGATTTAAAATTACATTTTGACTAAGTCTGTCTTACACTTATTTTACTAAGCATAACAATTATTCTAGCTTGCTTAAAGAAAAATAGACATTTCCTTTTAAAGTCCAATTCCATTCATCTTTTGATCTATTGCAAAATATTTTCCAGTGATCTCATAATTACATTTTTTTTAATGCTGTGACCAGGTCCTGCTTTTTTCTGCAGCAAAGTTTGGCCAAGATTAAGTCTTTTTTATCAAGTCAAAGTCAAATCTTGAAATTGTGACACATGCGTTTGTGTTGTCCAGGCAAGTCGCTCTCCAAGAAGCAAATGTAGGTTTGATGCTAACCTTCAATAGAATTTCCCATAGGACGGCTAATGCTAACGCTCAGTTGACCAAAAAATACATTACTGACAAAATGAACATCTTTATTTACTTACAGACATTAATTTTCCAAACTATTTTAAAGGAACTCATTTTTAAAGTAACCGTTTGTGGTCGAAAACTTCATTTTTTCCCCTCATACTGTTTAATTAAGTATGCTTCTATAGTAGGATCGCCACCTAGTGGCCAAACTGAAACGTCCTCCAGGAGAAGCAGAACAATGTTTACAATGTTACATTTTTGTTAGAACTCCTTTAGAGAATCCATGTAACACTGTATATTAACAATCTCATTATTTCACTGATACATTTTACAATATGTGAACTGTACCAGATTAATATGAACACATTCAAATTAAAAATTAGATTGTTAATGTATTTCTAAACAAATGGGTATAAATTTGTAAACTAAAAATTGAATTTTAGTTGTTTAGTAGAAGTTTAGTTTTTTTTAGTTAATCAGGTCATATTTTTTTAATTGATTCCCAGCCCTAGTTTTAACTCAAGTTCATGCTCAGAGTTTTATTTAGACCAGTTAGATGCAGAGAGGTTTGCAGATGGTGAGGCACTGAATCTTAGATTTAGAGTCAGCCGATACATCTCATAATGGCAGGTGAGGATGAATACAGGTGAGACAATGTCTCGCCTCCGCTGACAATACGTATCTGTTATGGAAATTGTAGAGAACTGAAATAATGTTCTTATTCTTATGCCAGCAGAAAAAGAAGAAAAACTCACTCACCAGTCATGTTGAAGAAAAAACATTAATATCAATTTGTTTGTTAAACAAATGTATTTCTTGTGCTGAATGCCGGTTTGATTTACCTCTGCACTGGTTTTTCAAGTCTGACTTTGCTCGAACAGAATTTTAAAAGAACAAAACAGGACCTCCTTCTCTCTGCATGACAAACTGGTTCAAACTTTAAACAAAAAGCACTTTGACAGCATTGTTATTAAAACAAAATGCTGCACTGAAACTATGTCATAAGATGATAATAATTCATTTGTCACACACTTATCTAAGAGAAACTTTTTATGTCTAAATTTAAATAAACTCAGGGAGAATTTTCCAGATTTTAGCTTCAGGAAACTGAAACTTTTCTTTTAAAGTTTATTATTCTTTGGGTGACAGAAAAATCAGTGCAAATATCTTGCTTTATTTATACATTTATCGCAATAAAATCCCAAAACTGAAAATATAGAAAAGGTCACCATTCATCTGTGGTTTTGATCCAGTTTAAGACCTCTTTGTCCCTTTGTTACATTCACGTCGCTAAAATAATCCAGTGCTTAAAAAACAAAAAGCAAGCAACAAAAGCAAGCTGGAATGGAATTATTTTTAAAAACACAACACAATAGTTTCAGGAAACAATATAATCTTGCGTAAGACAAGATGAGATTGAAAGAAATGGGGCTTCTATTATGCAGCCACAATAACAACTTCATTCTTCTTTTAGTTGTGATAACCTTTCTATTGCAAAACTGGTTTAAGGGATTGTTCTGTCACAAAGTAAAAAAACAAAACACTTTAATCATTGTCTGAAACACTTTTTCCAATGAGAGCTTAACAATAAAACTAAACTTAGATTTGTTTACCAAAGCAAAGATTCCTCTTCTTGTGCTAAAGAATCAGTGACTGAAACTTGAACAACTTTTTGAAAACTAGACATGTAAAGTTCCAAAGAATATTTATTGTAGAGCCATCTTTTAACCAATGACAATAACTTTACTTGAGGACGACATTTATTTAAGGGGAATGTTAAACTTTGGTTTTAAGAAAAAGACTTACTAACAAATAATTTGTGCTATATGCATTGATTTATTATTTTTAAAGTTTGCATTTACCAAAAACAAACAAAAAACAAATACATAATAAGCCTCTATTAAGTAACTATACTTAAAAAAAAATATTTATTTACATAAGATCATGTGAGATCACCATGACCTGTGATTAATAGAGATTTGCCCCCAGATAGTGGTTAGTGCTCTTGCCTCACAGCAAGAAGGCCCTGGTTCAAGTCCCAGGTGGGAGATATGAAACAGAAACACCAATGGGGGACCTTTCTGTGTGGAGTTTGCCTGTTCTCCCTGTGCATGCATGGGTTTGGACTCTGGCTTCCTCCCACCGTCCAAAAAAATGCCTCATAGGTTAATTGGTGACTCTAAATTGCCCCTAGGTGTGAAAGTGAGAATGATTGGGTGTGTGATTGGGGGGCTGCAACAGACTGGCGACCTGTCCAGGGTGAACTTCGCCTTCGCACATCAGTAGCCAGGTTAGCTTCCGGCACCCCCGCGACCCCAAAAGGGACAAAGCGGCTAAGATGAATGAATGAATGGTGAATAAAGATTCCTAATTCTAGACAAATAGTCCTACATGTTTTGTCCGACTTGGTTTGTTTGGTTTTGATAAAGTCACACTTTAAAAACAATAAACACACCAGCTCTGCCAATTCAGAATTCTTCCCTACCTCTATGGCTTCTCCCTACCCCTCCAATTGTAGGGGCGTTAGGAGAGAGAGTGGTGTCCAAAATAATTTTTTAAGGGGTATCTGTAGGGTATTTGTATCTGTGACAAAGAGCCTGAGACGTTACGATCCATGTGCAAACGGTTTAATGGAACAGAGCAGGGGGAAGACATAGACAGCGTCAAAAGGCAGGCAATGGGTCAAAAACACAGAGAGTCAAACTAGGGAAACCTGCTCAGACTGACAGGTAAGTGTGATCAAGACTTCAGACTGAAGTTGAGTGGGTATAAATGCTGTTGGTTCTGATGAGGATGATCAGCTGTGCATCATCTGGTGGTTGGAGGAGGACATGCCTGAGTGAGTCCTTACAGTATCCCTTTGCCGAGAGGGTGTTCTGCGTCACGCTGTGCCACGCAGGAGAAACACATCTCTTTATGTTGGTGTGCTCTGAAGCACAGAAGTTTACAATCAAATTTAAGTAACTTTTTGTTTTATCATGACCTTTTTATAAAAACATTTTTTTTATGTATTTTCCTAGTGCTGGCTACTATGAGTCAATATAGCTGATTGGCGACAATTGATGACGTCATGCAGTAGGTATAGTGTCCGAATTTCCAGACACGATTATTCCATAATCCTCTGTTTGGAGGGCTAAATGTCGGGGTAGGGAGAAGCTGTAGGGGTAAGGGAAGAATTTGGCCTCAGGCTTTATCAAAGTCCACCTGGCACCAAAGTATGTCTGAAGCCTTAGTCACATGCACTTGTACAAAGGTTATCCTGTATGTGTTCCATGAGATTTTTGGTTGGGCCAATGGAGGATTGTAGAGAGGAACGGCTACATCTTAATAAAGAGGAGTGACTGCAACTCGATAGAGAGAAGCAGCTAGATCGATTTCTCTTAAGACTTGTATGGCTACCTCAAAGGACTTTATTAAAATGGAACAGAAGTTTGTTATGCGGTTGGTATATTGAGAAGAATCCATGAGTATAATTTACCTTGCACACACTTAACCTACCCCAATGCCACATTCAAGTCATTAGTAAGTGCGCATGGATGGGGTGTACATGGGACACATAATTATCCATATGATGCTGACACAAACTACATTTTGTCTGATTTCATAACAGTAAGGCTTCCCACAAGGAGCCTGAACTTATCACATAAAAAAGGCACTTACAGGCCCCTTGCACTGTCCACAGGATGTGGGCGGGGTCAAAAAAAGAAGACATCTGTGTCTTAACTACCCTTTCTTAACCTTGGATTTTGTGTGTAAGTACAGTGGGGGGGTCAAAGTTTGGGCACCCCAGGTAAAATATTATATAATTGTGGGTAAAACAGCCAAAGAAAGAAAGATCATCTAAAGTAGGGGTTTCAAACTCAGTCGCACATGGGGCCAACATCCAAAACACAGCCTAGGTCGCGGGATGAACAGGATGAACATTTATTGAACAACTAAAACCACATTTTTAAAACTTTAAAAACATAACTTTTTAATATTGCTATGAGTTCAAACAGGCAGGAATATTATTCCAGAATAAATCAACTTAAACCCTAAATAACTTTCAATATGTTACTCTCCATAAAAATATATTTTGTCAAAATTATACAAGCTAGAAATAAGCTTTAGATAACATCGGGCCATTTATAACAATAAAATAAAATAATCTGGAGGGTCAAATATAATTACCCAAAGAGCCAGATCCGGCCCCCAGGCCTTGACTTTGGCACATGTGATCTAAAACAAGGGTGTCAAACTGGTGTCCCGTGGGGTATTTGTGGCCCTCGAGATTACATTTTGCAGCCCCTGCCTTAATATGAAATTTTAAAGGTAATGCGGCCTGTGAGTTTTGCATGACTGGCACTTTTATGCTGAATTTACACCGAATGGGATTCGCGGTACAAATTTGCATGGCCTGGAAAATAAAAATTAGGAGGCCTTTTTTGTTATTGTCTTGATGAAAATAGGAAAATATCACAAAGTTCAGGAGGCTTGAGCAGGCATCCCCCTGGACCTAGCAGCTGCTGTCTGTCTGCCCGCGAATAGAGCAAGTTAGCTCTGCTACACTCCGGGAGGCCGGCTGGCCCCAGAGAACTGCCGCGGGTCTAACAGATTGGCGATCTGTCCAGGTTGTATCCCACATTCACCCAACAGTAGCTTGGAAGAGCTCTTGTAACAAAAGTCAGAAATACGCTGAGACTCCGAGAGCGTTTGTGTGAAACTTTTCTGCAGAAGAAAATTGAACCTTCAAGTAAAGATTTTTTCAACACAGTCTTACAAGTTGTTTTTTTCCCCACAACCTCAAAATAAATCTTGTGTGTGTTTGATTTTTCTATACATGTAACATTTTTCACACAAGTTAAGGTTTTTGTCAAGCAAGTTCCCACATTATATTCCACATGTACGCATTTTTCTCACATGTTCCTCTTTTTCCAGCAACTTCACATTTAGTTTTGCATGTGTGTGTGAATTAAGATTCAAGATTCAAGATCAGCTTTATTCATCCCCGCAGGGAAATTCAGTTGTAGAAGCAGCAATTAATAATAATGAAAAGCACAAAACACCATTAAACTGCTAAAAGATCAATACAAAATTCAAATAAATTTTGAATTAAACTTGTGTGTGTGTGATTCTAGTTTGTGTGTGTATTATTTACGCTTGCATGTTTTAGCACATAATTACCTTAATAGGCCTATTTCTAAAATAAGAATAATGCAGAGCAGATGACATTGCTTTATGCAGGCTCGCTGTGAGTGTGTGCGTCATGGACTGGCTGCGTGCTCCCTCCTGGGAAATTCTCGCAGCTCCTTCAGATTTAAAAATTTCACATAAGTCGGACTGACTCCAGGATTTCGGGATGTTGCGATCGCAACTTTTAGCACAAATTCAAGCAAAGGCAAAATTTGTTCCTTACCCTGTGACTTTACATTTTCATCAGAATTTTGACCAATCTACCACGACAACAGTCATGGGTGACGACACAGCTTCTGACTCCTTCCCGGCCCGGGAGTTATGCTCTTTTTTTATTAACTCTCTTTAACTCTCTCAGCAAGCTGCATGTGAAGAGTCATTGGTGTTGACACTTCTACTTTTTCTTTGCCTTTCGGCCACTTTTTTTAGAGGTTACCATGGTTAATCATCTTCCTCCATTTATCCTATCCTTTCCTCATTTCCTACTTCACTAAATACATAAAGCTCCACTTTTGTTTTTCTCTGGGCATCTTTTAAACTTTAGCCAATCCATTGACTATTGATGTTCCCCAGTCTGATTCAAAAGTTCAGGTTGTTAATTTGGTGCTGAAATTGTTTAGATCTGTAAGCTTTGGTCAGAATGAAGCTGCTCACGAACAAGTTTAGCAGGTTGAGTCACTCCCATAAAAACACAGACACAACTTCTACATTGTGAGTTGCTCTCATTGCCATTCGCCTCCAACATGGATGGTAAGTCTGCTTACGTGCTAATTTGTGCACATAGTTATAAGTTACTTGGAATGATTAGAGGGTAATTGTAAAACAAACCATGTCACTGTTGTGTTGCAGAGCCAGAGAGAAGGATTGTGGTCTTGGGGAAAACTGGAGCTGGAAAGAGCAGCCTTGCCAACAACGTCATTGGAGAGAAACGGTTTGAAGTCAATCATTTTGCCACATCAGGAACAAGCGAATGTAAAGCAGAGTCTAAGTCTATGAATCAAAGAAACATCACATTTGTGGATACACCAGGCTTCTTTGACACTGGTCGGTCTGAAGAGGAGATGAAGCGTGAGATTGTCAGGTGCATCACTGAGTGTGCTCCTGGTCCTCACGTGTTCCTCATCGTTCTCAAAGTGGAGAAGTACACAGACCAGGAGAAGGAGGTGGTGAAGAAAATGACCCAATACTTCTCAGAAGATGCTTTAAAGTTCACAGTGGTGCTCTTCACTCATGGTGACCAGCTGCCTGAAGAAGTTACAATTGAAGAGTTTGTCCAAAAAAGTGAAGACCTGAATCATCTGGTGGAGAAATGTTCCGGCCGCTGCCACGTCGTTGATAACAAGTACTGGAATAACAGCCAGCAGGAAGACTACAGGAGCAACACTTTCCAAATAAAGGAGCTGCTTAACTCTATTGAAAAGATTACGGAGGCAAACAAAGGAGGCTACTATACCAGTGAGATGCTTAAAGCAGTGAAGGAAAAAATAGAAAAAGAAAAGGCAAGGCTTCCACCAGATGAGAGCCCACAAAAGGCTAAAGAAGATGTGGTTGAAACGATGTTACAGGAAACTTCAGCAGTTAGCCTAAAAACTCTACTAGAGACTTTCTTGGGTGGTGTAGTAAAAGTTCTGAGAGATGGGGAACCATTGGGGTCTCTTGGGTTAGAATAGATGACAAATGTTAGGATCATGAGAAGATGAGCTCCAGAAGAAAAGGAGATATGGTCAAGAAAATCATGAAACCTGTCTCTTCGTCTTACATGTATAGATGTTACAGATAGAGCAAATACAAACATAAAAGGGAAGGATGATAAAAAATTCTGAATTGAAACTGTTTTTTGCTAAAAAAAAAAAATCACATTTAAAACCATTGCCTAAAAGTTCTTGCTTGATTTATTTTTGTTTGTTAATTAAGATCAATAAAAGATTATTAATCACACTCATTCATGTTTTTACTATTTTCTTTTTTCTTTGGCATTCTGAGTTTGTTGTGTCACGAAGGATCCAAAATTGTTTAATGACACTGCAACTCACACATCAACACACGACTGTCTTTCAACTTCTTTGTAGTATGTACATCCAACTGCCAATACACACACACACACATATATATATAATTATTTTTAACACAATTGTTTTTTTTTTTATATATAACTTATTATTTTTTTTCCTCTCACTTTCAGATGCTCTGGCCTGTCAGTCAGGTTACACTTTGACGTTTCTGTAGAACAAGAAGTCAAACCCTCACAGTTGGATTAGAACATTTAATTCCTTCTTTGTTACTGGAAAACACCCAGCTCTTTTTGCAGTTTGATTGATGAACTTTTCTATTTTTGTAGAGTTACTACAGGGATCCTGCAAGCCTCTACATTTATACATTTACTTCTTCTTTTCCTTTCGGCTTTTCCCTTCAGGGGTCGCCACAGCGAATCAGTTTCCTCCATCTAAGCCTGTCTTCAGCATCCTCCACTCTAACACCAGCCACCTACATTTATACATTTAAATCTATTAAAATCGAAAGAGTTTATCCAATAAGAATTTAATATTTCAGAGACTAAGGCATACCAGAGAGCCTTACCAATCAACCTTCAAAGCCAATTTACAAAAGACAGCGTTTATAATTTAAAAGGAACAGAAGTTTTTAAAACTCCCATATTCAGAACGATTGTGGAAAAATGTTATAAATTTTACTTATATTAAATGTTAATCTGTTTTTTTTCTTTACTGAAATAAAAATTAAGATAAAATAAAATAAAACTCTTAAAAGAAAACTTCAGATTTCAAGTGACAGCTGGACATTTGTATCTGTATAATAAAGGATAACTGAGCTGGTGCTTCATCAATAAGAGCGAGCGTTGTTAGCTGCTGTCACACCTGTTCAAAGAAACAAGTTTGACAGGTAGAGAAGTTGCAAGGAAAGGAGACAGACAGAGCACGAGACGAGAAGCATAAAGACGTCTGCATTTTCTGCTCACATTTCTATCCATCATGAACGGTAAGTTTTTTGACTTTGTCAACAATTAGACTGTATTAATTATTGTTTTCATCTGAAAACTTGGTGCTAAATATCTCTACCTTTGTCTTTTCTGTTTGTTCTTGTGCATTTATAAAGCTCCAATTCACATTTAAGGTTCTTACAATTATTTTCAAGCCACTCCAGATGGTTAGTGTCCAGCTTAATCTAGAGATAATGACAAGAACAAGTCATCAGCTGTAGTTTAATGTTGGCCTGTATGAGTGAGCTGTAGATTACATGAATAAACCTTTAATAAGATACCATCTACTGAGGATGAAACTCGGTGAGTGAAATGGATTTAATGCAAAAAACGTTCAGTGCAGTGGACTGATTGAGTTTCTTTCAAATGTCGATCTGCAGGTTATTTATTTGTTTTTCTTTAAATATGGAATTAAAATGAAGGTTAAACTTTTACCTGTAATTTATAAACACTCAGCTCATAAATGTAAAGATTTTTTTATTGTTTTTCCTTCCTCAGTGCCAAAACCTCTAAGGGTTGTCCTGCTGGGAAAAGCGGGAAATGGAAAGAGCAGTTTGGCTAACACTATTTTTGGAAATCCTGTGTTCAAAGTCAGTAACTTTGACTCCAGCTTTTGTGTTTCTGAAAGCCAGACCAGACAAGTCAACGGAGGAAGCCTCACATTGATAGACACTCCAGGTCTCTTGGCACCCGATCATTCAGAAGAAGACATAAAACGTGAGATACTGCGGTGCATCACTGAGTGCTCTCCCGGGCCTCATGCGGTTCTGATTGTGCTGAAGGTGGAGAAGTTCACAGAGCACGAGCAGGCTGT
>NC_050529.1:22076611-22093792 GCF_002922805.2 Oryzias melastigma
ACCTACATTTATACATTTAAATCTATTAAAATCGAAAGAGTTTATCCAATAAGAATTTAATATTTCAGAGACTAAGGCATACCAGAGAACCTTACTAATCAACCTTTAAAGCCAATTTACAAAAGACAGTGTTTATAATATAAAAGGAACAGAAGTTTTTAAAACTCCCATATTCAGAACGATTGTGGAAAAATGTTATAAATTTTACTTAAATTAAATGTTAATCTGTTTTTTTTCTTTACTGAAATAAACATTAAGATAAAATAAAATAAAATCCTGAAAAGAAAACTTCAGATTTCAAGTGACAGCTGGACATTTATATCTGTATAATAAAGGGTAACTGAGCTGGTGCTTCATCAATAAGAGCGAACGTTGTTAGCTGCTGTCACACCTGTTCAAAGAAACAAGTTTGACAGGTAGAGAAGTTGCAAGGAAAGGAGTCAGACCGAGCACGAGACGAGAAGCATAAAGACGTCTGCATTTTCTGCTCACATTTCTATCCAACATGAACGGTAAGTTTTTTGACTTTGTCAACAATTAGACTGTATTAATTTTTGTTTTCATCTGAAAACTTGGTGCTAAATATCTCCACCTTTGTCTTTTCTGTTTGTTCTTGTGTATTTATAAAGCTCCAATTCACATTTAAGGTTCTCACAATTCTTTTTAAGCCACTCCAGATGGTTAGTGTCCAGCTTAATCTAGAGATAATGACAAGAACAAGTCACCAGCTGTAGTTTAATGTTGGCCTGTATGAGTGAGCTGTAGATTACATGAATAAACCTTTAATGTGATACCATCTAGTGAGGATGAAACTCGGTGAGTGAAATGGATTTAATGCAAAAAACTTTCACTGCAGTGGACTGATTGAGTTTCTTTCAAATGTCGATCTGCAGGTTATTTATTTGTTTCTCTTTAAATATGGAATAAAAATGAAGGTTAAACATTTTTGCCTGTAATTTATGAACACTCAGCTCATAAATGTAAAGATTTTTTATTGTTTTTCCTTCCTCAGTGCCAAAACCTCTACGGGTTGTCCTGCTGGGAAAAGCGGGAAATGGAAAGAGCAGTCTGGCTAACACTATTTTTGGAAATCCTGTGTTCAAAGTCAGTAACTTTGACTCCAGCTTTTGTGTATCTGAAAGCCAGACCAGACAAGTTAATGGAAGAAGCCTCACTCTGATAGACACTCCAGGTCTCTTGGCGCCCGATCATTCAGAAGAAGACATGAAACGTGAGATACTGCGGTGCATCACTGAGTGCTCTCCCGGACCTCATGCGGTTCTGATTGTGCTGAAGGTGGAGAAGTTCACAGAGCACGAGCAGGCTGTCATCAGCCAGATTTGCCAGCATTTCTCAGAGGAGGTCCTAACGCACGCTGTGGTGGTCTTCACTCATGGTGACCAGCTCCCTGAAGGGATGACAATTCAGGAGTATGTCAGTCAGAGTGAGGGTCTGTCAGACCTGGTGCAGAAGTGCGGTGGTCGCTGCCACGTCTTTGACAACAGATACTGGAAGAATGCCGAGCAGGACGACTACAGGAGCAACAAGTTCCAGGTTACACAGCTGCTGAACAACATTGATGACATCCTGAAGCTGAATAATGGAGGCCACTACACCAACTCCATACTTCAGGAAGTTGAAGAAGAAATCCAAATAGAAGCAGATCGCATTAGAAAATCATCCAGCAAAATGTCAAAGGAAGACATTTTAAAACAGGCCAAAATAAACACCTTCAAGAAACTTTTAGAGGGGGGAAAGAAAGCATGGAGGTGGGACATTCTGGGCTTTGGAGTTCTTGCAGGGCTAGCTGTGATTGCAGCGGCATGGCTCATTCAAAGATATCTACAGGGAGAAGCTGAAATACCTCTTCCAGAGATGAAAGAACCAGAAGAAGCTCTGGTGGAATCTGTTGTGTCGGCAGGACAACAGTTAGCAGAGACGGTTGCTAGCATACAGCCAGAAGAATCTGTGCTGGAGTCTGCTGTGACAACAGGACAACAGTTAGCTGAGACAATTGTTAGCAAGCACCCAGAAGAAGCTCTGGTGGAATCTGTTGTGTCGGCAGGACAACAGTTAGCAGATACGGTTGTTAGCACACAGCCAGACGCTGGTGCAGCAGGAGTAGTGGAAGGAACAGAAGATGACTGGATTACATATTTTCTTAAAAAGTTATTCAAGAGTTATAACAACTTTGAATGAAAACTGATCAACAATTACTTGACGTTGTCTTGGTGACTCTCAACTCTTATGTGTGTAAAAACTTAAATATATTAAAGAACTTAAATTTGAAATGTTTTTTCTGCTAATATTCTCCTACTGACAACAATAGGAACCTGCTTGTAATTGCATGATTTAATTGTATAAAAAGTTATTTTTACCATTTTGGTTTGAATCATCCTTGTGTGGTTTTTTTTTAATGCAACAACAAGAAGCACTTTTCAGGAGCTTCAGTGGGATTGGTAAATATTTGTTTGCCTTTTTGTTTAAACAATAAAACAATAAAAGCGTTTGTTCTTTTGTCAATACTTTTCTTTAATATTTGTTCAGTTTTTCTATAGAAAAATTAGCTGTTAACAAGCTGCGTTTTTTAGGGCATATGCAATTTTTTAATTTATTTTCTTAATAAAAAGGTAGTTTGGTTGAAGAATTAACTCAAACAAAGCTCTGACATTATATTCATTCATTCATTCATCTTCTTGACCGCGTCTTCCCTTTCGGGGTCGCGGGGTGCCAGATCCTAACCCGGCTACTGATGGGCGAAGGCGGGGTTGACCCTGGACAGGTCGCCAGTCTGTCGCAGTCTGACATTATATTGTCCTGCCTAATTGGCCATTTTCTAAATGTTAAAACTGGTCAATGTCAATACATTGCTAAGGACAATGAAATATAAATTAGAGAATGTTAGTCTATTGTATATCTACCGGGTATGTTTTTCCTGTAGCGATGTTTCAAAACTTTAATGGAACTTCTGTTTCGAAACATTGTTTTAAGCCCTAATCAAACTATGAAGGTCATCAAGATTCAAGATACTATTGGTTTTTTTTGTCAGTACAACCCAGAACAAGACAGATAGAGAGGTACACATGGACACTTCAAGGTTCACTGTGGAAGCAGCCAACTGGCCGGCACCCTGTTACTAGCATGGGGATTGAGGGCCACAAGAGGAGGGGCTAGGGCACAGGTGGAAGAATGGCCATATCTTAACACTGTGTACAATGTTAAGATTCAAGCAAAAAATAAACCATCACACAGAAGCACAGTACATTTGAAGACACAGTCCATGAGGTATGGTGGGTAGGATGGTCAGGGGTGAGGGGACACATTTGCGTTTGTCCATTAGGTGCCTCAGAAGAGCGCAGGTCCAGATTACATTTGGGAGAGGAGGGAGCTTGCAGGAATGGCAAGGTCAAGAAGGGATGAGCAGCAGTTTTCATCTCCACTCACAGCTGCCTTTCACACTCTGTAGAAGCGGACATGTTTTGACAGGGCCCAAGGGCAGCACCCTCAGATAAGGGGAGTCAGATTAGATCATTCTTTCTGGCACCAGCAGATTGTTTTGTCATGCTAGTTGAGTCCTTTACTCGTCTTGCAAATTTCAAAATGGTCTGGATAAGGGCAATTTAAATCACTCTCCCTTCTGTTCGGGCAGAAAGTCGCTCCAAGTTGACATCCATCTTCCCCACAAGTTCAAGGGTTGAAAGCATCCTGCTCAGCTAGGCAAGAGTGGCACAGGGCTTCTGATCCGCTAGTGAAAGGCCGTCTCTATGAGTCTCTGCTTCCTGAAGTATCTTCCCACAGAGATCAGACAGCTCGCCTCTCACCGTCTTCAGCTCGCTTCTCATGAGCTTCACCTCTGAGAAATTCCAATTGCGAGTAATCTGAAGATCAAGGGCACAAATAGGTATATATCTTTGACATCTTCCATAGACAGCTGGGCCAGAAACATCAGCCTCCACTTGCCCCATGAATCGTTGGTGAATCCAGCCTCATGAGTTCTGTCTGGGCAGGAGGGGTCCGCTTTCCCATTCCTTAGTGTGGAATACATTTTGTCCATTGCGTTAAAAGACCAGTGGATCAGATCCATTTTCAGAGTTCAGAAAAAAAGCATGTGACCATTTCATTTTTAGTTCTGATAATCACTGTTTTTTTGTTTTTTTTATGATCACTGTTTAGTGGCAGAGCATTTTAAAAGCTTTTCCAAGTAATGCTTAGACTTGAAGTCTTGTCTCCTGTAGTTTAGTGTTAACTATTAAGCATTTTGAATAAAGACAGAAGGAAGAAGAAAAGACCACCAATCAAGTGTCTGGAATCACTTTAAACTTTTTCATGAGAAACAAAGCCGTTGAATGTGCATATTGTATGCAATATTTAATATTTTATAATATACAACATTAATGTGGAGACACCAGAGCACAAAATGTCCTGTTTTTTTTTTTTTTTTTTTATCTAGTTCAAGCAAAATAATGCTGATTCTAATTACATGTAGTTCTAATTCTATGTAATGAATATGTATATATTTTTTTCTTGTTTTTATTATGTATTTTTCAGCTCCTGTGACTTGTACTCCCGGTGCAACTTCTAAAATATGGTAGTCATGTCTGCTTTCAATGTCATAGTCATTGAAGGGTGTTTAAAGTTTCTATCTTTGACCCTTGAGGAGTTACCAGAAAATGCATCTTACTTTGGTAAACAAATTTGAAACTAGTTTTAGCTTTAAGCTCTATTTGAAAAAATGTCTTTTAGACAAAAATAAAAGTATTCTTTAACTAACAATAGAAATAGGTTTGACTGGACTGTAAAAAATAAACAAAAAACAAAAGAAAAGCAATTCCCTAAACCAGTTAAGCAACAGTAAAGTTACCTTAACTTAAAGAGGAATGAAGGTGTTGTCGTAGCTGCACCTTTTTTTTTATTTATCCACAACTTGATGTATGAAGACTGCACTGTTTCCTGAAGCCACGTCAGCTCTCCTTTGTCCATGAAGATTAAATGTCTTTCACCTCAAAACACAAAGCGTCTTTTCAGTCTTCACTTGAATAGAAAACAATGAAACCATTTTAGTGCTCAAAACCATAGACAAATGGTGTCCTCTTTTATGATTCCAGTTTTACCATTTTACTGTGATTTATCAATAAGTCCAAATATCAACTATAACTTCTAATAAGGTTTCATACACAACATAACATCTCTTCTTTATTTATATGGCATGTAAATATGCTTTTATCAAAGGTTTAATTATTCTAAGATGTTTTCTTAGATCACCTATTTTTTCACATTATTAAGTTGCATTTAGACATTATATTATTTACAGACACGATTTGGAATTAAAAATAAGAAATTATTCTCGTATTTGTCTTTACAATTTCTTAGTGATGAAACTATTGTAAAGATTTCAATGCAAAAACAAGGAACAGGAAATAAAAGCAGTAAAAGACCTTGCTGTGTTTCAAAAGTTGAAAATTAAAAAATTTACATTTGTGGTCATAAGTTTATAGTCCCTGACAGAAATGATTAATTATAATAGAATATGAACGATAAACACAAAAAACCTTGTTTCCCCTCACAGTTAGTGGTTGGGTGAAGCCATTTATTGTCAAATTGTCAAAGATAATCTTTTTACCTTTTTTTAAATCATAACAACAGAAACTTCCCAAATTGCCCTGTTTGAACATTAACATTCCTGATGACAGCTCTAAAAACGAGCACACAAGTTGATACAAAAGGATTTGAATGATAGTTAAATTTAATTATCCTTACCATTGATTTGTTTGCCTGTAATCAATGTGTGTGCACAGAAGGTTTTGGAGATTCTGGGCCCAAAAGACCCTTGCATCTCTCATCCAGTGTTGCACTAATACTTCTGGATCCTGAGTGGCTGGGGAAGTTAAGAGCTGTCAAAAAATCTATGGGAAAAGGTAACTGAACTGCATGAAACAGGAAATGGACACAAGATATCCAAGGAACTGAGAATGTCAGTCAGCAGTGTTCAAACTTTGATCAAGAAGTGGAAAGTAAGGACTTCGGTTGAAATCAAACCATGATCACAAAAATTTCTGCCACAGCTACCAGAAAAATTGTTAGGGATGCCAAGAAAAAAACATATGTATTGTTTTATTTTATATTGTTAACATGTTTTGTGACATGCTGATGACTTCTTGATTTATTTTGTTTCCTTTTTTTACCTATTTAAATAGGTTTGATAAATTAGTAAAATAACTAACTAAATATTTATCATTGTAAACCTATGGGCACAACTGTAAATGCAACACCCTTTATTGCGACTTTTTACCTGCTTGTTGGTGCACAAACCAGCCAACCAAAATGTAGACTGATGCATCATAGTAGTGTCAGTTTCAAATTACTAAAGATCTCAATATTCAGTGGTTATAATTTTTTTATTCTGTTCAGGGAGTACCCCATCTTTACCTGATGGCTGTATAGGCTCCAGCAACCCTCTATCCCTGAATAAAAATAAGTGTGTGTAGAAAACAGATGAATGGAGGATCTCCAACATTTTTTTAATTATTTCTTTTTCCTGAAGTATTGGACCTTTCAGCCCTTCTATTATCTTCTGCTTTCTACGTAATACCGATTGGTAAATGGCGTCTACTTATATGGTGGTCACCTTCTTAGAAGAACTATACAGTCACAGTTCAATTCACACACATTCACGCACTGATTACAACTCTATACCCAACACTGATGGCGACTTATAACTCTAAGAAGCAATGTGCAATTTTGGTTTTAGTGTTTTGTCCAAGGACACTTTGGGTGAACATTGCAGGAACCAAACCTGCGATCCTCCAACCAGTTGTCAACTGCTCTGCCGCTGCACCATGGCTGAGGTTATTAATGTTTATAAACCCTGATTCTGTGAGCATAGAAGCTAAACAGGTCAGACCAGTCAAACGTGTGACTATTTGCATGAACAGAACTTCATCTGAAAACACTAAACGAACAGCAGAGACGAAACTGTCCGGTCTCAGAAGAAACAACACAAATCTGTTTTGGTGCCTATTTCCTTTCACAGCATGAATGGTGAGTTTAACTAAAAGTGGCTTCTGTGTGAGCTCTGTAGAGAATTTGCTTTTTATCAGTCATCTGACCTTTGAGCTTAAAACAAAATGATCTAAATGCAAACTAATCTGTTTAAGCTTCTTGCAGGTATATTGAAAAAAAAGTATACATTCTGTTGTAGAATTCACATGTTCAATATGTATTGCTGTCAGGTGTTTGTAGAAGTTGGCTAATGTCACACATACAGGAACAGTTTGATTTGCTAAAAGAAACGAGTGGAATGATCAAAGTACAACAGATACATGTCTAATATCCAGAAGTTTGATTTTCACAGAGAAGTATATTACATAGGGAAAAAATAGTCATTGCTCTGGGGTTAAAGACAAATGGTTGCAACTTTTTATGTAAATCTGGACTTGTTGCAACTTACTGGATTTCCCCTCCTGAACATTTGTCTTGGCAACAGTTAAACATCAGTTAAACATGAAAGTGGGCGCAGTTCTACTGGGAAAAAAAAAGTGTGGAGTCCAAGCTGTTCTCTGTCTTCATTTATTTGTATATCACTTATGATTTCTTGCTCTTTATCTGCTTCAAACATGTTTTTTCTTTCTCTTTAATCCACGCAGAATAAGCTGTTTCTGCTGCTGCAATCGTTTGGTTTTTGTGTTGGTCATATTTACTGCAGCAGTTCTGCCTGAAAGAACTGTAGCCATGTAAATCCAATACAACTAAAGTATATATCCTTAACCAGGAGAACGAATTGACCAGTTTGCTCCACCCAACTCAACAATGTTCCAAATAGCAACACAGTATAGTTTGAAACACATTTCTCAAGATAAACAAATTTGAGCTATATTAAAAATGCCTCTGACAAAAGAGGAACTGGTTTCATCAGGTCTGTGTGTGTAAAACATGCAAATTTCACAGTGCACACCAAAACTAGTTACACTTCATTTACAATATAACCTATGTATGCCTATGTAATTAGCCTATGTAACAGGCTAAATTAATTATGAAATTTATTTAACATGTTTCCCTTTGATGTTTTTGCAATACTGGGATTGTGACAACTGACATGAATTATCTCTTTTAATGTCTGCTTAAAAAAAAAAGTTTCCTTTGTGCACAGCCTGCTCCTGTCCGTCATCCAAGAAGACTAGCTGAAGGCTACACCTCTCAGCTAATGGGATCCATATAAATATACTAATCCTCTATCTACTCCTCTCTCGTTTTTTCTCAATCTCTCTGACTGCTGACATTAAGGGCTGTCACCACTGCACATCTACCCTCCTGTAAGAGCATTATTGGCTATAATGAACTTAAATACAGGATGATTCAATGCAGAGTGTACACTACAAAGGCCTGAGTGCCTTGGCTTAATGTGTCACAGAAAACAGCAGAGTTCTTGTGAAATAGCTTACAGAGCCTCTTCAAGTGCACGAAATGTGCATTCAGCCACAAATCCTAAATAATTAACCGCTGCAACCTGTTTGCATGTATTCAAAAAATTGCCCTCTCTTTTATAATCTTGACAGTCAGGATGGTTGTACAGTGGTGTAGTGATCACAATTCCCAGATGGGTCCTTTTTATGTGGAGTTTCCATGTTTTCCTTGTGCACGCTGTGCAGGTTTCATCCGACTGTCAGAAGACATGCTTCACAGGTTCATTTGTATCTGTAAATTGCTCCTAAGTGTCCATGTGAGCCTGTGTATATTTGTGTTGTCCTGCAATAGACTGGTGACTCATTCAATGTATACCCTACCTTTGCCCCTGAGTTGGCTCGAGCAGCCCCAGGACTCTGAAAGGGATACAGCAGGTTCAACAGATGGATGGAAGAATCAAGTTCATAGTCTATACAGCCTATTCATGTATGTTTGCATAACTTTGATTCACTTTGATCCAACAGAGAGGAAATATTTGAGGAGGAAGAGCTAAAGGGAAATATCTTGAGAAAATATGCCTAATTTTTTTTTAAATAAAAGAGTTTGAATGGAAAAATATCAGGAGCTTTTTAAAAACATGTTCTATCACTGGTGAAGCTCAAAAATAGGCAAAAAATACACCATGAGGGCCACAAGACACCATCACAGACATGTGTCTGGGCCATACTTGTTAAAGTTGCAGGAAATATGTGGGGTTTTTTTTGTTTTGATTTAGTAAAATATTGCCTATTACGTCTACAAAAGAGTAACTGCTATGCTAGAAGGAGAAGAGGTAACCAAAGTTTGATTTATAGAAGGTGGTGAAATCCAGACATTGCTACAGAGGGTGATCTCTGCTGTCCAGAAGGTGAATGTCATCCAAGCGGTTGAAGAGGAAGACATCTAGAATCAAGGAGCAGGAAAAAGCCAGCGTAATCTTTGAATCAAAATACCAAAGGACAAAAGATGGAACACATACACTGGATTAAACAGAGCCAGGGTGAGTTTAGATGGGTTGCAGATGTGACAGAAACCCCCGCCAGTAATCATTCACACCTGTGGAGATCAAACGGTAAAACAGCAGAAACAATAACAACATTTAACCAGGAGAGGGAAACAGACGGATAGTGAGAGAATTAACACAATATGATATAAAACACGGAAAAAATCTGATGAAATAAACTAAAATGTTCTTGTCTTCTAGAGTCAACTTCAAAGAGGATCGTCCTTTTGGGGAAAACTGGATCAGGAAAAAGCAGCTTGGCTAATACCATCCTGGGAGAGGAAGTCTTCAAGATAAACCACCTTCCCAACACTGAATCAACAAAGACTTTTGTCCAAACCAAACGTGTCCATGGAAGAAGCCTGACTCTTGTTGACACATGCAGTGTTTTTGACACAAGCATGTCCGATACGACGCTAAGAGAAGATTTGGTGAGGTGTATCACAGAGTGCGCTCCTGGGCCTCATGCTTTTCTCATTGTGCTGAAAGTGGAAAAGTTCACAGAGCAGGAAGAAGCGGTCTTCAAAGAGATATGCCGACATTTTTCTGAGGACGCTCTGAAATTTACTGCTGTTGTGTTCACTCATGGAGATCAGCTCCTAGAGGATATGACTATTCAGAAGTTTGTTTCGACGAATACAGAGCTGAGAGCTCTTGTGGAGAAATGCGGAGGCAGATGCCATGTAGTTGATAATAAATATTGGAAAGAAGGCAGAGAGTGTTACAGGAGTAATCAGTTCCAAGTAGAAGAGCTGTTAAAAACCACTGACAGGATAACTGAGGCAAACCATGGGAGGTGGTACACTAATGAGATGCTCAAAAAGGCAGAAAGACAGATGAAAGAGGAGGAACACAAGCTGAGGCAGTCATCAACTAATATGTCACCAGAGGAAATAACAATTACAGCTAAAAATAATGCATATGGTAAACTACTGAACAAGTTTGTTGGTGCTGCAACAGGCTTAATATTAGGTGCCCTTCTTGGTGCAGCTTCTGAAGTGGAAATATCAAATTTAAAAACCAAACCTAAAGAAGAATACATGTCTGCTGCTTGGACTGGAGGCCAGCAGGGGGCTTGTGTGGGGTGGGAGGCAAGTGAAGAAGCAAAAAGTCCAACTGAGGCTTTTCACAAAGCCAAAGATGCAGTCTGCAAAAACTCTCAACTTTCATTTTTGAAGTTTTAAGACATGGGAAGTCAGAATTACATTAGAACACACACGAAAAACAGAAAAACTGAAAATGTTGTGTAAGTTACTTCCAAACTATAACACGTAACAGATTAATATATAATTTCTGAGTAATTCTTTATCTCAGAAGTCCCTAATCCCTAATACCGATCCTCATTACAGTTGAAACCAAGTGGGAGAGAAAATTAAAGACAAATAACATTTTCTGTTTCTTATATAATCTGACAAAAGATTTACTTAGAAAAAAAAAAAACTACTGAAGTGAAAAATGTCTTTGATGACAGGTGATTGGGTACAGCAATAACTACTAATTATATGTTTGTTTGTTTTTGTCATGTTGAAACATGGGAAACAGATGGGTTTAGAGCAAAAAATAATAATTATGAGCAATTTATTAAAAAAAAGAGATAGAGCAGACTAAGAACTTGTGTCTTAGAAAGATGAAAACAAAGAAAACAACTGTCTTTCTAATAAAAGTAGGTCGAAATCACCATAGTTTATAATAATTAATAATTATACAAATGTTATAAGCTTTACACTACTTGAAACAAAAACTATCATCTTATTAACAATTCTTTTGTATTGCATAACTCCAGATTGCACTGAAATGATTTATTATCTGTGTGTAGTAAATACATAAACTGAATATTGAGATCTTTAGTAATTTGTATGTATGTTGTGTTTTTGGGTTTTCGTTTTTGAGGCATTGAAAATTATTTTTTGTCTTGTTTTTATCAATGAGAACCTTGTCAGAGTTTCAAATGACAAAATGTATAAAGCATTTAAGAAGTTTGAGTCACTTTTTTCTCCAAGTGTTGTAGTGTTTTCTAAGCCTTTTGTAAGCCTCTTAAGTTGAGGATTTTAAACTGATCCTGAAACTGAGACAGTGTAAACATTTGATTTCTTCTTCCTTCTCCTAGTCAACATCTGAGTTGTTTAATTTTGAGTTAGGGGTATCTTTTTTCTGGTCTTTGTAAAAATAGAAAAAACAAGACATTACAATTCTGAATGTAACGTACACGAATTGGCATCCATGCACTGGAGGAAAAAGGGTCTGACTCAAGAGATATTTTAAGATTAAAACATTCCACTGTCAATGTGCACATTCCCGGATTTTGTCACGTTTTTTTCCACTTTAACTCCCTGCCCTTTTTCCCATTCTTAGTCCAACAATTAAAACCTCAATTTACTCTAATTCTGCAACAGAAAGTTCTCTATTGTCCAGATCTTTACATTTAATACAATCTAATAAATCTAAAATGTGGTGTTTAAGGTTGTCAATAGGTCCTTTGTCATACAGTAACATAAAGTTATGTGTCATCTGCATAATAGTGAATATTTTTGTCATGTCTCTTGATGGCATCACGAAATACAAACACTTAAGATCAAGGGAGCTTTAACACCTACAAACAAATTCTTTTCGAGGAAATGAACCCTGGGGGAATGAAATGTGCCAGTGTGAATGCAGCGTGAATAAGACTTAAAAAATGCAGTTTCTCTGCCAGTGGTATCAAACAAAAGCACATAAGGGAATGTCAGAGCTGAGGAAGTTATCAAATAAAGTGTTTTGACAGAAAAGAGTTGAGTTTCCTGATTGTACCATTACTTATCAAATCAGTACCGCTGCCCTATAGACATTTGTATTCTGAAGAATCAATGAAAACTTCAAACTGCATACAGTTTTCCTCTTTGTGGCTTTACTTTTAAGTTGAATTTGTAATTTAATTATTTCAAGCAATCAAAACTAAAATAAAATAAAGAATGCAACCAACAGAACTACACTGCTCACAAAAATTAAAGGAACACTTTTTTTATTGGGCCTGGCATGAATTGAATTAAACCTGTCTGATAATTTTCTGGTTGGTTAATCAGCTGAGGGCCTCGTTAATCAATTTCAGCTGTTTTGGTGTTCATGGAATTAACAACAGGTGCAGTTCAGTGGCAACAATTAGGAAACCCTCCAAACAGGACTGGTGTTACATGGGGAGGTCATTTCAAGTTTCTCCTCTTGATCTTTTTTGGCTGGTTTTCCACTCGTGCTGATTTTGGCTTGATAATTATCTCTACTGGCAGTATGAGGCGATTCCTTAACCCTACAGATCTCTTCACACCTGTCTGTTGTATTCTCAGCCAACGGGAGCGCATGCACCTGTAGGGGGCGCCAATTCACTGGTTTCAGGCCGTTCAAAACATTGTGATATGACAGGTAACAGAAACCCATAGCGGCGCAGACTTTTTTCCTCCAAGTGCTGAGCTGCCGCCCCCTTCGAGTTGTCGCCCCGAGCAGCTGCCCATACTGCCCGTGCCAAAAACCGCTACTGCTACCAGCTCCTGTTTTTTCATCATGATGGAGAAGTGTCCGTGTAGGCTATATCTCAGATAGATTGTATGGAAGACGTGGATGATGTCGAGAGATCAGGTTTATTTAGTGTGACGAGTTTTGCAAAAGCATCGTTTACCAGGCTCCATGTCTGGGTTCATGTGATCATCACGACATTCCAGGAGCCAGTTCACTCTCACTCCAGTGGTTGCATCTGTGTGACAGCCAATCCCAAGGTTTTCTTGTTTCTCTGTGACTGAGTTTAAAGACTCAATGTCTTGCTTTAACCTGAGAGGGGAAAAATAAAAGCAAGGATAATATTAGGGGGGCTTTTCTTTATTTTTGTCTCAATAGAAATATAAGAAATATCATAAAATCCAACTGGGTGCGGAGTCAGCAGCCTCTGCACCCATCAGCAGCTCTCCTTCCGGCGGCATAACGAGCGAGCCAGCTCTGCTGGCTCTTGGGAGGCTGGCTGGCTGCAGAAAGAACGCCGACGCGGGGGAGAAAGGATGGCAATCTGACCAGAGTGTATCCCACCTTTGCCCAACAGTAGCCGGGATGAGCTCTGGCAATCCTGCAGTCCCAGTCGGTTAAGGAAATAAAAGGAAATTCAGGACAAAAACATTTATGCTAGTAAACCAGCGAGTAAAAAAAAAAGAGAGAGAGACTGACATTTTTTTTTTTTACCTTTTTATTGTTGGAGTGGGGTAGGAGTTTTGCTCTTCTTCCACCAGATTGCACCACAGGTAAAACTATCACCGGTTACAATGATATGGAGCAACAAGTAAATGTGTTTGTGTTGCTAAGGCCAGTGTGAGCAAATGCTGGAAATTACCAGCTGATCTGAATGCATCTCCTGCTGCAGCGATTGTGACAATAAAATCAGAATACAATGTTTGAAATGTCTCTGGGATGGATGTTTGTGATATAGCCAAGTGGGGATGCATGCAGACTCTTAAAAAGCCATGGCTGTGAGCTTCAGTTCTCTGTCAGATAAACAATGTCTCACTTGCCAAAGTGGCTGATGAAACTGTTTTTCTACCCGCCAAATTTAAGTTTTATTCGGATTTGGCAGGTATTTTTTTTGTTATTCAATCATTCATTCATTCATTCATTATCCACAGATGCTGTGGTGTTTTGTAATTTATCAGAGGGAGGAGTATCGAGGAGTAGGAGGAGGAGCCTCAGTGAGTCTCTCCTCCTGTAAGGTGCGGTACAGGTTTCCTCCTCTGTCTATTCTGCGCTCTCAGATGATCAACTTGTTTCTTTTGAACCTGTCGAGTTTAAATCATGGCAGACCCATACCAGTATCCCGTTTTCTTCGAATGCGGCGCTTTGACCGAGGAGCAGAGGAAGAAAGTGGAATCATATTTCAGCATTCAGCGTAAATCCGGCGGGGGAGACTGCGGCTGCGTGACCCCCCAGGGAGCGGGACTCTACAAGGTGTCATTCAGAGAGGCAAAAGGTAACAATTTGTGAAAGATTAATTATATTTTATTTAAAGTGAAAGTGAAAGTATTTTGATAGTATAAAACTTTATTTAAAAGTTTCTATAATTAAGAAAATTACAATAATTGTGTTTAAGTGAACTGATTCATGAAATAATATAATATTTATACATGTACTATAGAAAGGCTTAATTTCACTAAACTGTGTGTCTGCGTGTGTGCGTGTGTGTGTGGGTGGGTGAATCAAATGTTTTCTTGCTTACTTTTCATATTTGAACTCTGACTCAGGTTAATACTAACATTAAAAGATCAGAATTACACACTTTATACTTTATCTTGTTTTTTTTTTTTCCTTCTACAGTTTAAGTGTCCTTTCATATGACATTTTTTTAATTTCTCTAACTGACTTCAGTAAAGAAATTGAGAACACCCTTTCATGATCAAAAATATTGTTTTTTATGCATTTAAATTGTCTTACAAAATTCTTGAGAATATTACATAATATTTTTAAGTTCTGAAAGTTATTTAGAATAGAAAAAAAATGTACTTGTAACATGTTTCATACAAGTGACATATTCAGAAAAACAAGCACCACCCAATGTTATAATGTACACCACTAATACTAAAAAAAGTAGTGAAATTAGATTAACTAATTTAAGGCAAATTTTACATTAACCACTACTCTACTCTTGTACTAACCCGCCTATAACACATTTCCTGTTTCAGCAGCCGTCTTGTGTGTGTTTATGTTTGTTGTGTGGTGAGTTTTCCACTCACTTTCACTCTCACTTGGAGCAGCTTCAGTCTTCACACCATACATGGCAGTGATCAAAGCAAAGTTTCATTGTCAGATATTTCTTTTATGGTTCATAAAGATCATCAAAACACAAATTGGTTTTTGCTATCTAAAAAGACAACTGTATTTTTAGTGATAAATAAATATAAACATATAAACCTGTAGGTTTCACTCTCAATATTTCATTTAAAATGGTAAATAGCTGGTCTGCATTGCAAATGATGATTGATGAATGTGAGATGAGGGTAATAGATTCCATTTAACAGTTGTATGTGTTCTTCAGCTCCGTGGAGAGTCCTGCAAAAATCTGAGCATGTGCTGAAGATCGCAGGTCAGCCGCTGGTTCTTAAAGTATGGAGCAACTTTGGACCACAAAGCCCCTCTGACCCCTCCCCCCTGACACCAGACCAATCAAAGAAGCCGGATCCAGGAACATCCTCACAAGTGGGTGTGGCCCCATATCTTTCTCTGTAATCCTAGAAACTGCGAGAAAAAAAAAAGTGTACGGTGACTTGAAGAGACAATCGAATCTACATATCAACACTTTCTAGCTCTGAAATGTATTTTTTTGTAATTTTTATTGTATTTACTTAATGAAGTTAAATGGCTAAACATCTGAACAGTTAGAATAGAAATTGTAGCGTGAAAGGGGTGAATATGAAGTATTCAATCCCAAAGTTGGTTAAAAATATAAATTTTATTAAACTGAAATTTAATAAAATTATCCTCGGGGCACCACCTTCGTAATGAAGGAAAATATTACTCATTAGTGATCAGCCGCTACTTCTAATCAATAAAGTAATAATCAATTAATCAGTCTCTCAACTTTAGGTCGTTCGTACCCTTTGAATTGACTTTACCACAAAGAAGAAAAATAATGAAATCCGAACAACGACATCCTTTATTTATTGAATAACGAGGTTAAACAAGCAGAAATACTGGATGTAAAAGCATGTAAAGCAATCAACATACAGTATGTGGAACACAGAATATAACTTTAACTAATAACTAGAATAGATAAATGAGAAGAAAAGACATACAATATTGAGGTGAGGAATGCTAAGTGTGTGGATGCATTAAGTGTGTGTTGTGCATAAAAATATGTGTCGTGACTGATCTGAGAATAAGCTATCCTAAAAAAGGAGGAATTCAAAACGGGGCAAAGATTTTACTCTTGCAAAAATAGTTAATCTTTATTCTAACCACCAGCAGTTGACTGTATGAGCGAAGTTCGACTTCTTACCATGTGGTCTGTAGATCTGGATCTGCTTGATCCGTCCAGAAAGGGTGGTTAATCCCATTACTGGCTGGATGCTTCAGGCGGGCCGTGGAGGCGAGATCTGCAGCCAGGTGTAGAAGTGAAGGAGGTTTCTCACAAGAAACCTGCGGGTTCTGCTGGTTCTGCTCCGTTCAGTCACTTAGCTTCTGGGGTGGTTGAACGATTTCTCTATTCCGTTTTGTGACCAAAAAGTATAAGTTGCAAAGCTGGCCGGACGATGAAACTTATCGACTGGTCTAGCATTAAAAATCAGTTTCAAAATAAAAGCATCAAAAATTGTAAAAATGTTGGAATCAGTCTATGAAATAAACGGGAGACAAAAATGTTGAAAAGGAAGAAAGTGCGCAAAAAACTTGATCTTAAGACTGGAAGAACTTAGATGTTTCTGTTCTGTTCCGGTTCTGGCTTCTGGCTTGTTAGGCCTGCTTGGCTTGTTAGCTTGGATGGTTAGGCCCTGCTCTGGGTTGCGCGCCAGGATTTTGAAAAAGTGGGGATTTGAGGGGTTTTACGATTGGAGGTAATTTGCATGTCCCAATGAGCTCTGGCCATGCAAATATCAGGGGCGTAACTTTATTCTGGTCTCTGGGTGTTTATTCTTAAAGGGTTAGTAATGGCCTTGGACAAAGCTAAAATAAGTATCCAGATATATTCCATATGTTCTAATGTATCAAAAAGAACAAATAATTACCGTTGACAAACGCAGGTT
>NC_050529.1:22103372-22109651 GCF_002922805.2 Oryzias melastigma
AGAAAATCAATTCTCCAAGCTTTGACGGTTACACATGATTATTTCATGGATTTTAACCTCAAAGTAGTTGTGAATCTTCTTCTGTTAGAAATAAAGGTGTGATTACACACATGTAATAACAGAGTATTTTTTTGAAGCTGTGAAATATTTTAATTGTTAGATCCAATTAACAAAAGTCATGTCTTTTAAAACATGAGAAAAGTTATGAAGGTTCACGTATTTCACACAAAGGACTTTGAGTGTTTGTCTCTTGCAGACTCCGCAGGGGTCGACCTGCTTGAACCAAAAGATCCTTTGAAGGTGACAGGTTGAAATTAACTAGAGTTTGACATGCGAAATAGCCAGGGTTCTGGCTGGTTGATCAAGAGTTAAATGACTTAACATCCAAATGGGAAATAGAGGTTTTAGACAACTTTATTGCCCCCCTGCTGGGAGAGGACTCTGTTATCTTGAGAAGAGACACTCCAAATAAAAGTTGGGTAACCAAATGGTCAACACAGGTTATCACAGTTGTTTCCAAGGGTGGAATGCTACAAAATCATTAAAACAATTTCTAATTTCTGTTTTTGATTGAAACTGATTGTCAGGCAAGTTGTTGCTTTTTTTCAGACAGCATGGAAACAAAGGGAGTTTGCAGGTGTTACTCTATTTTACTTTCAATTTGCCGGCAGACTGCAGATATTTTTTTCTACTTTTTTTTTTAATCTTTTGAAAACTTTTGAATACTAAAATAGACAAATAAACAACAAAAATGGAAAGAAAAACCTGTAGTACTAAAGTAAGGAAAAAGGTTAAATGTACCATTTCACTTTGAAAACATTTTAACCCCTTGATGCCTGAATTTATTTCCATCTATGAAAACAAAAATCACACCTTTATTTAGATGTTAATTTATTTTAAATTAATATGAAAAAGTGGTTTTATCCATATTTGCATCAACAGGCATCAATGGGTCAAATAAATTAAAGATAAAACTGTTTTTTATAGCACGTCATGAAAAAACATAATCAACTATTAAAGTCTTGGTTGATATTTTTATGTTTTATCACCAAATTTCTTTAGCAACAGTTGTGTATGCTTTATGTTTTCCAGCAGCAAGAGTCCAGTTCTGCTTCAGGCCCATCGGCAAGTGATGAAGAGTATGAACTTCAGCATGACCCGCTTCTCCTCCGTTTCCTGACTGAGTGCGCAAAGATAAAGGATCAAGTGGAAAAGATGCTCACCTCGATATCTTGCTCTGCTCAGCTTCAGATAGAGGAGGGCTCGGTTCTAGTGAGGCATTTGGTTCAGCCCGGTGCTGCAGGTCAACTTAGTGACTGGAAATCTGAGGTGGATAAGATCTTTGAAGGTTATCTGTGCCACTATGAGACTGACCCTTACAAAATGAAAGCTTTGCTGAAGTCCATCAGGTCTGAGGAGGCTGCAGATGAGGTGAGGGTGTACAGCCTGGTTGGAGCAGTTGTTTTGGTTGGGAAGTGTGCTGAGGTAAACCGCAGGTTAGCGGATCTGGACATCTCACAGGGTAAACGTCAAGGGTCACTTTCGAGTGAGGCTCAAACCATCGTTTGCCGCCTGGGCGAGGCTCAACTGCACCTCCTCCTGAAGGACATCAGTTGCAGCATAAATGAAGACTTCCCAGAAGTAAAGGTCACTCCAGGAGAGGCAGGGCAGCTGAGTCTTTCAGGTTATGCGGAGGGAATTCTTAAAGTTTATCAAATGATCTCTGATAAAGAGAATCTGGTGTTGGAGAAGGTTGTTAGCAACAAGAGCCCACAATTTTTGAACTATCTGAGGGAAAATTATGGGGCCCCAGGTGTTCTTGGTGACTCTGTAGGACTTGATGAAGGGGTTGAAGTGGAAATACGAGACACAGAGCTGCACTTCTTCTCCCTCAGTCCTGATAAACTGGAAGAGTCAGCAGATAAGATAGAAAAACATTTCAGTGACATCAAAGTTGACATCCCCAATTGCTCCTTCATTCCACCTGAGCTCTGGGAGAAACTTGTTTCCAAGGCAAATGAGATGAACGCCATAGAGTTCAGAGTGAAGTTTGTGGTCAGCTCAGACACCACAGTGAGTTTGTTTGGTCGTGCTGAAGAAGTTGAACAGTTAAAAGAAGTGATCAGTCAGTTTGTTTTGGACCAGGTGAGCATCAGGGGGAAAATCACTCTTCCCTTCCCCGAGTTACTGCAAGACCTACCAGACCTGCTGCAACTACACAACATAGACTTAGCAGGAGTCACCTTCCATCCTGTCTCATCGTCAGCTAAGCCCACAGTAGAACTTGAAGGTCCGTCCAGCAAAGTGAATGAGGTCGAGAGCAGGGTCAACTCTTTTCTGGACTCTCTGGTTCAGAACAAAGTCATCATCAAGCTTCCTGGGGCAGTGCGATACTTTGATTCTATCTCTGGAAAGCAGAGCATGTCACAGGTCGCTCGTTCTCACAAGAGTCTCATTCATCTTGAAGAACAACTTCACACCCACAGACAGGATATGGGAGTTGCCAAATACAGGCTTCAGGATGGCCTGGAGGTCCTGGTGTGTGAGGGGGACATTACGAAACAGTATGCTGATGCCTTGGTGAATGCTGCCAACAAATATCTGGACCATGGTGGAGGTGTTGCAGCTGCACTCAGCAAAGCCGGCGGGCCTCAGGTGCAGAAGGAGTGCAAAGATATCATTAAAACTAAAGGCAAACTTACTGTTAGCGAGGTGGTGGTGACCACAGGAGGAAACCTAAAATGCAAGAAGCTACTGCATGCTGTTGGGCCAAAGGCTGAAAAAGATGGAGGCAAAGAAAGACTCTTACTAGAACATACTGTCAAAAATGTTCTAGATTTAGCAGAAAGTATGAACCTCAGCTCCATCGCCATGCCGTGCATCAGCTCAGGGCGGTTTGGTGTCCCTATTGCAGTGTGCTCTGAAGCTATTGTTAATGCTGTTAGGGAGTTCGGAAGTCAGGATGGACGGAGTCTGAGAAAGATCATTCTGATAGATGTCAAAGGGGACGTGGTGAAGGCCATGCAGTCGGCATGTGACAGGCTCCTCAGAGGAGCTGGAGAAAGTAGAGAAACTGGACTGGGTGCTGCAGGAGGAGATGCCGGATCTGCTGTCCATGTTGAGATCGTTCAGGGAAACATTGAGACCCTGCAGGTAAGAAACTCACCGGAAAATGTAAATGCGGGAGCAAAGTGATGCTTTGGTTAGTAACAATTGCTCAACTAAGGGTGTGTTAAGACTGGAAATGTCCCTTCATTGGATTGGGTCTGCTTAATTTCGTCCGGGTCGAGTCCTGAACCTTGCATTTAGTCTGCATTCAGACATCCATCAACTGGACATTTCTGCTTCAAACAAAGAGTTTTCTTTTTTGCAACTACTAACACCCATCATTTTTTTTCTACAAATAAAGGCAAAATTTTGCAGTTGAACTGAACTTCATTCCCCTTTAGGTGGACGCCCTTGTGTCTCCAATGCTTGGCCACGATCCACTCTCTACCCACACTGGAAATTGTCTACTGACTATTACAGGATCTGAAATGACCACAAAATTTTATCAGGTTGTCAAACAAAAAACTCAACCTGGGGAAACAGTACTGGTAGAAAACCTGCCTGCTCTCAAATGCAAGGCAGTTTTTTTCCTCAAACAAATTCGTTGGGATAACAACAAAAAAGGAAATGCAGTCCAGGTAAGCACAATGCTGTAATGAACTTTGATTCAAAGATGATTTTTGAAATGGGCTCTTGCGCTTCTCAGGTTTTGAGGCATGGCATCAGACAAATCCTGTCCTCCTGTGACTCCAGAGGGTATAGCTCTGTGGCTCTGCCCCTCCTTGACATTGGAGTTGTCCTGGGTTTCCCTCACAGCGTTGCATCTGTGGTTCTTCAGGAAGAGATCAGTGCCTTTGAACAGAGCAGACAAAGCACATCGTCTTTCTTAGTGCAGATTGTGATTCATCCCAATGATAAAGAATTGAAAAAGGTCCATGAAATATGTACTATTACATTTTTTTGTAAAATCCACGTTACAGAATGAATGTCTCTCTTATTTTTTGTTGGACTTTTGACCTGTAAAAAACACTTTTTACTGCCCCTTTGCAGGCCATTCAGTCTCTCCAAGATTCTTTTCAAATCAAAGGATTTTGTGAGGATGCAGCTCAAGGTTGGTCTTTTTTTTTACACTTTTCTCTCAGTTTTGCTCTTAAGCTTCTTAGTTTTAGAAAACAGTTTTTTGAGTAAAAAGTAATATTAGGCAGCAAATGACCTGATAACTGTAACCTCACTTATAATAATAAAAAATAAATAAAATAAAAATTACAAAAGCAAGTTAAGATAAAAAAAAAAAATAGAGAAGAGATTATGACACTTAAAACTGTTAACTTAAACAGAATATTGATATTTAGCTTAACATCTGTGTTTGGTTGGAAACGGACTGAAGAAGCAAAGCCTGAAAACTGCACCTGGCTTACATAAAAAAAAAAAAAAAAGTTTTAACTTAATTAACAGAAGAAAAAGCAAGAAAGATGAAAAGCTGCATTCCTACTTCCTTATTCTCAAGCTACGTTCACACAGCCATTGCCAATGCATGTTGAATTAGACACTTCCAATGAAAAGTTTAAGTAAAAACGTGTTTTGGGCATTCACTTTCAAACTTACCTACTCAAGTTTCTACAACAATGTATGAGCTCTATGTACAAAACGTGCAGCCATTTAACTCACATTGAACGTTAAACAAGGTTAAATTTTGACCTATCAGATGCTTCGATTTGGCTAGGGATGGGCAATATATTGGAGCCAGTATCAGTATTGGCCGATATTTGCATAATTTGAGATTATTGATATCAGTCCAATGCGAAAAATTCAACCAATATATCCCACCAATATTTCTATTTTATTATGGTTACAGCAAGAGGAGGGCTCTGTTTTGCATAGGTTTGCTCCCCCTCTCATATCCATGTTTGCACAAGGGGGAGGGCTCCAATCAGACTTGGGCTGTTTTTTGAAGCTATTGACAAAAACATTATATACAGTCTATGGTTCAAGCAAATACAATAATACAATAATACAATAAATTCGAGTCTTCCTCGAAATATGGATTTATGGAGGCAGATGTTTCTATGTACCAAGCCGCTCTGTCTAAAATGCAGCGACTGACGCTCAAATGTTTCACATACAGTCACTATGATAATGTTGCAGACACAAAGGATTCATGTTAATTATTAAACATAAAAAATATCAGTTTTACAATTGCCAGGTGACCCTTGAAAAAGAGATCCTCATCTCAACTGGTTTTCATCTGGTTAAATATAGATTTATTTATTCATCACATCCCAGCTATAGTTAGCAATGGATCCTAAATGTATCTGAGAATGTTGCAAGCAGATGGGGGATATTGGAAAGACTATTTCCTGGTGGAAAAAGCAAGCAATGAATTGGGAGAACTGGTTTAAACGTGAATTACTGAGTACGGCAGATGGGTAAATATACTGCTCACAAAATTTAAAGGAACACTTTTTTATTGGGCCTGGCATGAATTGAATTAAACCTGTCTGATAATTTTCTTGTTGGTTAATCAGCTGAGGGTCTCGTTAATCAATTTCAGCTGTATTGGTGTTCATGGAATTAACAACAGGTGCACTTCAGTGGCAACAATTAGAAAACCCTCAAAACAGGACTGGTGTTACATGTGGAGGTCATTTCAAGTTTCTCCCTCTTGATCTTTCTTGGCTGGTTTTCCACTCGTGCTGATTTTGGCTTGATAATTATCTCTACTGGCAGTATGAGGCCATTCCTTAACCCTACAGAAGTTGCACAGGTTGTCCAACTTCTCCAGGATGGTACATCCACACATGCTGCAGCAAGAAGGTTTAATGTGTCTCCCAGCACAATCTCCAGAACATGAAGGAGATTTCAGGAGACTGCTGGTTATTCTGGGGGAGCTGGACAGGGCCGTAGAAGGTCCTCAACCCCCCAGCAGGACCCATACCTGCTCCTTTGTGCAAGGAGGAACAGGCTGAGCACTGCTCGTGCCCTACAGAATGACCTCCAGAGGGCCACTGGTGTGAAGGTCTCAACCCAAACAATCAGGAACAGACTTCATGAAGGTGGCCTGAGGGCCCCACATCCTGTAGTGGGCCCTGTGCTCACTGCCCAGCACCGTGGAGCTCCACTGAAATTTGCTCAAGAATACCAGATTTGGCAAGTCCGCCACTGGCGCCCTGTACTTTTCACAGACGAGAGCAGGTTCACCCTGAGCACCTGTGATAGACGTGAAAGAGTCTG
>NC_050529.1:22112996-22133845 GCF_002922805.2 Oryzias melastigma
AAAAACGTACGGAAGAATAAGAAGAAGAAAAAGAAAAATAAGAAAACAGAAGAACAATAGTTTGATTGCATACTGCAATCAAACTAATTATATCGACCCATCCCCACATTTGGTAGTGATGAATGGATGGCATACCTTTACATTCACGGAAGTGCCAACTGTTTGAAAATGAATAATAGAGAACAAATTAATAATTGCAGTTTGCTACCAGCTAGAGTTGTATGGCACCAAATATTTCATAAGTTGAAATAAAGCTGTGAAAGAAAAAGTCTGGAGCAAGATTCACCAGATTTGTACCACTTTGACATTTCACACAAAGCCTCTTCCAGCTGTAAGTACATACGCTAGTACAGTTTTTCTCGATTGTTTTAGTGCATTCCATAGAGGAGTATTAAAGTTTGCACAACTTTGCATCAGTGACTAAATGTTGTATTCAATTTTTAATATATTTGATATAATTATTTTTCTTTAGCTGTTTTTCATCGGCCTATCTCATCAACTGATGAAAAGGTCACAGCCAATGTGGGCGGAGTCGAGCTTCAGGTTATCTGTGGCAACATCTTACAAACAAAGACTGATGTTGTTGTCAACACAACAGACTTCCCAAAGCACAAATCTGGTAGGATCACTTTGAAAAATTACAGGTTTGTCTTTCTCTAAGAGACTGTTTATTTCTCCAAAGCCATTCTGTCTGCAGCAGGACCAGACGTCCAGAAGGCGTTAGCTCAAGGTCAGAAACTGCACTCTTACTAAAAAAATATATAATAATAATAAACTCAATATTTTAATCATATGCTCACACCCACTGCTTTGTTTCAGCTGGGATGCCTACAGACCTCATGTGCTCCACAGGACCCGGCTTGCTTGGATGTAAAGAAATTATCCACGCTAGTTTTAAAAATGATACTGAGCTGATTCGAAAGAAATGCCAGAAAATTCTTCAGGATTGTGACACAAAAGGCTATACCTCAGTGGCCTTCCCAGCTGTTAACACAGGTTTGTCTTTACATTTTTATGGACTTCAGCTCTGTAGGGACTCATGATGCTAGCTTTTATGTTCAATATCAATTTTCATAAACAGTTTTAAGTAATTTAATCATTTTCTTATATGTGACATCAACTTTTCTTTTTATATATTTAAAATTTTAGACTTTTAATTAGGGATGTCCCGATCAGGTTTTTTTGGGCCCGATCCGATTCCGTGTCATTCAATTTTGTGTATCTGCCGATACCGAGTCCCGATCCGATACTTTTGAAACACATTTAAAACATGAATAAATTGAATAAATTTTTGTCCTTCATTTAAATTTCATTAACATTGTTTTATCATTAAAAACCTAAATAGAAAACTTCTGTAAAGTAGCTTTAATAAACAAATAAAAATAAAACAAATATAAAATAAAAATTAACTATTTTCTTGTTATACAAGTGATAATTAGTCAAGTGAGAAAGTTTAGTGACTTTAGCTTTAATATCTTTAGAACTATTGAACATTTTTGACCAAATGTGATTCTTGTCCTCATTTAAAATTCTCAAAAATTAATGATGACTATATTAGCATGAATTTAATGAGTGTTGATGACTAACTGATATCATTAATGCCATTTATTAGAAAAAAAAATGTATTAGTTTATTTCTTTCTTTAGAGGCTATTTGAGTTTTTTAAGCTCTTAAGACATCACATTTTCAGCTTTAATACCACAGTAGTTATTTTGCTTAAATTGTATTTCTGTCAGATAAATAAAACAGGCATATCAAAGGACAGCTCGGGTCCTAAGGAGTTAAATCACGGGGCTAGCATGTAGCAGTTAGCAGCTGCTGTGTAGCCATCTGTCTGCAGCATGAAGAGCTTCACATTAAAAAGAAACAAACTGTCTTTTTCTGTTAAAATGCCTTTATGTTTACACTAAAACAAACCAATAGAGACACTTGCTGTCAGTTTACAGCGTTTTTAAAAGAGTTATTGATCCCGGAAGTCTGAATCTGTGATCTACTAGCTAGCTTGACTTATTGTTTACATTAGCCTTCTGCTTAAGCTGCTGCCGTTTTCTCTGCGTTTTATGGAAATTATATCTGGTGATCTGTTCATGACATGCAGACTTATGGTGGAGTATTTATCCGGAATAATATGCCTGAATTATAAAGTGCTGACATAGTAAGAATAAATGAAATATCCGATTCTGATCGGGAGACTATGCCGATTTCGATCGAGTCATTAACTACTTGATCAGGACCAATTTCCGATTACATGATCGGATCGGGACATCCCTACTTTTAATTGTCGTATAAATGTAGTAGTCAAGTTTATTCTTGGCGTGCTGATGTGTTCACTATCATAGCCTTCTGTAAAACCAGAAAAGTATAGGAAGGCATGCTGGCAGAAATGTTACCAAAAGGATCATGCATGAGGAGGCTTTATTTTGTTTGCATGCATATTTCTATCTCCTCTCATCACCTGTGTCCCCCTGATCAGGAGAGGCCGGCATGGATCCCGCTAAAGCTTGCAGGGCTATGCTGGATGGTATAGCTGCAGCTCTCCAGCACCAGAAACCCAACTCACTTGTGTTGGTTTGTATCGTCATCATACAGAAAGAAATCTTTGAGGCTTTCAGGTCAGCCACTGAAAAAGTCACATTAATTCGCTGAGCTGCTCAGACTGTTTCTGATCACAACTTGCCCTGGTTTGCAGGTCAGAGCTACAGAAACGCTCAAAGTCCTTAAGCGCTTCAGAACCAAAGTTCCTTCTGTCCCCGGAGCTTCACCCTGTGGCGTTGGGCGTGATTACCCTGGGATCAGATGTCATCAAGAACATCAAAACCGACTTGGAAGCGACCTTACAGAAGAATCTGTTTGAGAGCAAAGTGGTTGTGCAGAATTTGTCCTGGCTTGGAGACACGGAGCTGTATGCAGTTAGAACAAAAATGGCCTTATACGGACTTAGTGTTGAGCTGCGAAAAAATCAAAGATTACAGACGACTGGAGACAGATCTCAGAAGTCAGATGAGCAGGTCTATGTGCTGAAAGGCCTCAAAGAAGATGTTCTGTGTGTCACTGATGTGATTAATAAAGCAGTCCAACAAGCTCTCCATCAGAAACTCCAGGAGAAAGAGGAATATGAGGTTTCCCTAAATGTCCAGTGGTCAATCAAGAATTTGAAAGGTGTCTGGGAGGACTTGAGTGAGTCAAACAACTACAAACTGAAGAAGGCTCACCAGAACAGAGAAGACTCTGTGGAAATTTCTGTTCTTCATAGGAAACTGATGGTCAACATGACAAAAAAGGAGGCCACTGACTGGCAGACTGGATTCACATTCCAACTGAAAAGATTTTTGGCCGATGCAAGTAAGGGGACAGTTTCTTTTTCATTTTCATTTGGGGTGTAACAGTTCATTTTAACAATTTGATCCATATCCTAATTTGTGGTTAATGATACAACAGTTTATTTTAATCAATACCACTGGATTCAAATCACTGAACTAAACTTGATCCAGGACATCTTTAGCCAAAACTTCAACCTGTGTGACTCCAAAATGGTACTGATACCTCGTACTGAACAGTTCAGGTGAAGTTTACCAGATTCTTTCTATTTGTTGTAAGATAATGAAAAGTAAATTAAATATGTGCATAAAAACAGAATTAATGGCAGATCCATTCACATTTAAGTTTCATAAAGTTCAGCCCACTGCTGTTTTGTTGTCTGCGTGTTAACTTTATGTCTGACTCAGTTTTGCTGTCTTTCCTATTTATCTTTTAGGCACCATGGTACAGCTCGATGATGTGCATGTCAATGTGCAGTAGCATTTTGGCTTTCTAACGTGCATAGTTTATTTATCACAGTGCAGTAAAATAAGCAACAATTTTCACTCCATCTGGCTGTGAGGAAACTTAAACACTATTTTAAAAACTATTTCTTGTCTTTTGACTATTTCCTTTGAGGGTCACCATTATCTTCCTTCATTAATCCTATCCTCTGTTATCTCAAGTCCTCCTCCACAGCATCCTTAAACCTCTTCTTTGCCCTTCTTCTGGACCTCTTTTCTGGAGGCTGCAACCTCAGCATGCTGTACCAACATCATCACTCTTCCTAACGTGTGCAAACTGTCTCATCCTGGTTCCTTGCATAAATCTCCAAAAAAAAAAAAAAAAAAAATAATGAGCTGATCCTCTGATCTCAGAAACAAAGAAAAAAAAACTCTTCAGCAAATCTATCTTTTTAGCTGAACAACCACATATTACTTTAAAAAGGTCAAGAAGTATTACAACTACTTACTCTACTGACTTTATTCAGCCAGAATTTTAGGGTGTTGATGTGCAGGTGAGGCTGTTCAGATCTATGAGAATTTGTTTGAAAAGAATTGCTCAGGTACAAGTTCAGCAGGTGGAGTCCCTTACATAGAACTCATATACAATGTCCACACAATATGTGAGCCACTGTTTGCTTCCAACATGGACAGTGAGTCAGCTTATTTAATAAAAGAAATATTCTGATCAAAGAAAAACTCAATTAACAGAAAAAAACATGTTAAATTGTGTAAAATATAATTCATTTTAAACTTTAATGGGAAACTTTGTTTTATTTTATTCTTTTACTTCATAAACTTAATTTACGTAAATGTGGTTCCAAAATGGATGACCTTGTTAATAATATAAAAATATTTACCTTTTTTTTTTTAACACGACCAGGTGTCTCATCAGATTAGATAGTTATTGTAAAACAAACCGTGTCATTGTTGTTGCAGAGCCAGAGAGAAGGATTGTGGTCTTGGGGAAAACTGGAGCTGGAAAGAGCAGCCTTGCAAACAACATCTTTGAGGAGAAGCTGTTTGAAGTCAATCATACTGCAGATTCTGGAACAAGTAAATGTAAAGCAAAGTCTCTGAATCAAAGAAGGATCATATTTGTGAACACTCCAGGCTTCTTTGACACTGGTAGTTCTGAAGAGGAGATGAAGCGTGAGATTGTCAGGTGCATCACTGAGTGTGCTCCTGGTCCTCACGTGTTCCTCATCGTTCTCAAAGTGGAGAAGTACACAGACCAGGGGAAGGATGTTGTGAAGAAAATCACCCAATACTTCTCAGAAGATGCTTTAAAGTTCACAGTGGTGCTCTTCACTCATGGTGACCAGCTGCCTGAAGAAACTACAATCGAGGAGTTCGTCAAGAAAAGTGAAGACCTGAATCATCTGGTGGACAAATGTTCCGGCCGCTGCCACGTCGTTGATAACAAGTACTGGAATAATGTCCACCAAGAAGAATACAGGAGCAACAGTTTCCAAATAAAGGAGCTCTTTAACACCATTGACAAGATTGTTGAGGCAAACAACGGAGGCTACTATACCAGTGAAATGCTTCAAGCAGTGAAGGAAAAAATAGATAAAGAGGAGGCAAACCTTTCAGCAGATGAAAGCTCACAAAAGGCTAAAGAAGTTGTGGTTGAAAAGATGTTAAAGGAAACTTCAGCAGTTAGCTTAACAACACTACTGGGGACGATTTGGGGTCGAGTAGCAAAGTTGTGAGAGATGTGGAACCTTTTGGTTTACTTGGGTTAGAACACATGACAGAAATGTTAGGTGCAGCTGGAAGAGTGAAGACAGGGTCATCCCAGGATCATGTGAAGCTGAGGTCCAGAAGTAATGAATGTGTGGCCAGATACTGATATATATATATATTAAACCTGTCAGGTCCTCTTCATCTTACAAGTGTAAATGCTACAAATATAACACATTCAAACATACAACTGAATTTTAATGATTAGATTGTGAATTGAATATTTTTTTCCTAAAATCTTTGTCACAATTAAAAATGAGACGCAAACAGTTTTGCATTTGATTTATTTTTGCTTGTTAAATGAAGTTAATTTAGCTCAATAAAACATGAAAAGTCACAAACGTATTTGTGTTTTTATTATTGTAATGTAAAAGGGATGAAAATGAAATATTCCATCCCAAATTTGGTTGAAAATGATTAATTTTATTGAAAGGGAAGTTTAATAAAATTATTGTCGGGCCACCACCTTCATATTGAAGCAAAAGCATTACTCATTAATTATCAGTTGTTACCTCTGAACAATAAAGTAATAATCAATTTATGAGTTTCTCAACCCCAGCCAATTGTACCATTGACATGACCAGGAACAAGAAAGAATGAAATCTCAACAATCAATTCCTTTGAATATCTATTGAATACAATTAGGTTAAACAAGTAGGAATACTGGACATAAAAGTAAGGTATTGAAACAAATCCGCATATGTGAAACTTGGACATTAGTGTGTAATGAATAAATAGAAATAATAATAAGAAAAAGCTAAATTTAAAACAATAAAATAAAAAAATAAAAATGAGGGCTAAGTGTGCGCTGTGTATAAAATTGTGTTTAGATCATGAGTTTAGCATGGATTCTTAACCCTTGTGCTGTCCTAGGCATGTTTACATTAAAGTGGGGTCATCTGGACCCCACAAGACAGCGCGCTGAACTTTTTTTTTCAATGATTTTATTTTATCTTCACTGGTGTCCATGGTTAACATAAACTCCTGTCCACCTTTTCAATGGGAGAAATCACATGAATATAAGGGTCGGGTCACTTGGACCCCACAAGATAGCACAAGGGTTAAAGGGATTAAGATTGGGGCAAAGATGATACGTTTGCAAAAAAATATAATTCTTACCAAGAAGTGACTGAATGAGCGAAGTTAGATGTCTCACCAAACTATCTGGAGATCTGGTTCTGTTTGATCCGTTGAGAAGGGATGGACTGTCCCTTTTCCGGCGGGATACTTCAGGAAGAAGCTTTGCACTGAGATCTGCAGCCAAATGTAGAAGAGATGTGTTTTCCTCATCGGAGAGGAGCTGGTTCTGCTCAATTTGGTTTGGTTTGCTTAGAGGGACAGAATGACTTGGCTTTCATTTAGTCAAATTCTTCCCTTTTTCAACATTTTTGGTTGTCCCACTAATTTCACAGACTTACTCCAACATTTTTGCCTGTGCCGGAAGCTTTACTGTCATGAAGATATATTTACTTCTGGTGACGGTAGCGCTGATCTTTCGGTTTTGTTTTAGTTTGTACACTTGAAATCCTACATGAATCTGCATTTCAGAGCAAACATACATCATCCCGGATTATGTTTTGATAATATTTTACACTCTACTATATTCATAAAGATCGAGAATCAGCGATCTTGGATGTCACAAATATTTGTACTCAAATTTTCCGTAGCAGTAACCAAGCACCCGGATACTCAATAATGAACTAGCGCTGAATCTTAGACTTATTATTTTTATTTATCCCCTCTCGGGTTACTGTAATGCTCAAACTGGCCCACAGACAGACGGAGGTAGCGTTAAAACAGCTGTAATCCAGACACAGCTCCGTTCTCTACACTGGCATTTGTTTTAGCTTTAAAACTGTTTCACCTTGTGTTCATCAACAATTACTTTAATGGAAAGCTTCATCCTTATGACTAAAAACAAAAACAACCGTGACAGCGGCACAGAAAGAGACTAACACAACAGCGTAGTTTGCCACGCAAAACTTTGTGTCTTTGATTAAAAAAAAATGAAGGAATAAAAAGCTAAATCTACATTTTATTTAGGCTGAACTTTCAGAAATGCAAGATAATATGGTAAAGGTTGAGCTTTGTGCATCTCATACATGAAGACTCAGGAATATCAAGTGTCGCACAGGTGACAGAAAAGTCACTTTCCTTTTCTTATGAAACAACAGCATGGCTACAGATTGTAGAACTTGCTTAGTCACATAATGAAAAGACAAAAAAGTGGCAGATGCTCCAACAACGAAGCAGGAACTACATCTTTCACACAAATAGACAACATCTTTGCCACAAGATCAAGCTTAGACAGAAATAAGCTGCAGGTCTGAGTTTGTCACCATACTTTTGTTCCAGAAATGAAGTCAAAGAATTGTTTCTACACTTCACAGTTTAAATAAAAGGTTTTAAATCGTCTAGGAGTGCACTTGCATCTACTAAAGCCTGTTTAATCCTAGAACACTTCCGCTATAAAAAGTTACACCATCCCTTTTACCGGGTAATTTTTACCCGATATAATATACCCAATAAAAAGTATTTGCCATACAAAATAGATCAAATATGATAACACGTGATAAATCAGAATAGCTCACTTTTATTTCCAACTGTGGTTTCTGTAACAAAACGAAAAAAAAAAAGCATAGGAAGATTCTAAAAAAATGCTTAAAAATTACAAAAAAAAATAGAAATCTAAGAATGAAAAATTCCTAGAAAACAAATAATGATACTGGACCACCCCTGGAACACTGATGACCTCATGGCACTGCCCTGAATGACAGCTTCTCTACCACATGGGTTCCGTCAAAAGTTAACAGCTGCATCCAGAAAAAAATCCGGTGAGCCTGATGATGACTATCTGGTCCATCTCCAGACTGTGTTTGATGATTTCAGTGGCTTGACTCACCCCTCCAACTACCCGGGGAATCAGATGACTCCATATGAAGCACTCCTGAGGAGCTGCTTCCTGGATGGGATCTGCCCGTCTCTCACAGAAACTGCAATGACTTCCTGTGTGGGCTGGACTTACTCCTTCGTCTGAATGGCTGATATTCCACGACACAGTCACCAACAAACCAAACGCGGTTATGACAAAACAAAAAGATGTTGCTCTGCACATTACTGCCTGTCCCACCATGCTGCCACAAGCCAGGCCCAGTCAGGAGTCACTCCAGCTCCCGCTCAACACCAGACTCCCCCAGATGCCTGTCTACTCGTCTTCCTGCCTGCCTCCTACCTCGACCCACGCCTGAACTTTGACCACGTCTATGTCTTGCTCCTGTTCCGCTCGCCTCTGCCTCGTCATTACACCTATGATTTTTGTTTTTCCTAATGAATGCACTTTGTTTTTGTGGGTGTCAGACAGGTGTCATAAAAATAAAACTTATGACAGACTGGCGACCTACTGGCGATCAGTAGCAAGGTAAGGCTCCGGCACGTCCACAACCCCGGAAGGGACAGGAAGATGAATGAATAAATAAATAAAACTTGTTATTATTATAAAAATGTTTCAAATTGTTGTCATGTAATGATGATACGTAATGCAAATAGTTTAAATTACACTGTTATCGTTACCAGCAATATAATGAGTTACTTCTTATTTAAATCCTGTGTTATGTGAAGCTAAAAGTCGACAGAAACTGATGATTCTGACTGTTTTTTGTCTCTTCCTGACACTGGTTGTTGTTTGTGTCATAATCATTGGAGCTTTGTTTTTTTTCAGTTCCGGGTCACGGGCAAACATGTGTTCCAAGCTCTAGTCCATATTAATCTTGAAATCAATAAATCAACTTTTATTTATAAAGCGCTTTTCATTCCCTGAGGCAGCTCAAAGTACTGCACATAAGAACAATAAGAACAAAAATTGAAAGCTATACAAGACACAAAGAAAAAAGCAATGTACATAAATCAATCATACCAACACCCCACCCCAATTTCACCCACCACCCACCCACCCGACAAATGCACATATTCATCCAATCACCCACCCAAGAAACCCACCTCAGCCCCACCCCCATCTCCCTGGCATGAGCCTCAAGCTTTCATATGAAAATAATAAAAACGTGAAATATAAAACTTAATAAATATGACTTGGGACAGCGGTAAAAGAAACAGTATTGTAGGGATCCATCCATATCCAGGGCTGGCTGCCCATATAGGGCATCACCACAGTGCCCACCCTGCCCAGAACGCAAAGGGCAACACTCCACAGCACTTAGCCATGGGGCAGAACATTAGAGAATTACTGGAAAAATAGTAGTAATTCTGCAATATAGAGAGCTAACAATGGCCCCAAAGAAAAAAACAAGACTCATATGAAGCTGAAAACAGCCATAGAAGACCTCCAAGCTAAGTTAGCTCCACTGATGGCACTTGAAGCTAAATTAGCACCTCTCACTGAAGAGCAAGGAATGAACAAGATAATCAACTTGACCTGGAGAAAAGAGTGGACAACGTGGAACAACAAGCAAGAATGAGTAATGTAATTCTGACTGAAGCACAGAAAAAAAATAAAACAGCTGTTTATTTTGGACCAACATCTAACTAAAATGAATGCAGAACTGGCAAAGCATGTGAGGGAACTGATGAGGTGCAAGGAGATAAGGAGCATGTGGGTTTCAAATTACAGATACCAATTATATAAGTTTGCTTCCCCCCACTCCTTTTTTAGGCAATCTCTTAATGTCTAGTTATCCTGTGTTTGACATGTTTTATGGATGTAAACTTCTGTTGATTGATTGTTTTTCACATTAATTATTGTTTGTTACTTTGTAATATGATCCTACCTTTAAAAAGTACAATTTTATTGTGTTAGAAAAATTATCTAAAATTTCAAGTTTATCCAATAAATGTTTCATCGTTAAACTCAGAAACTGGATAATTTACAAAATTTGTTGTTACAAACTGAAAGTAAAAGGACGATTTCTAAAAAAAAAAAAAAAAAAAAAAATCAGAAACCAGACACATTTAAATTCAATTCAAAATTCTTTGACTCATCTATTCTGATCCGAGACTGTCATAATCCAGACAATTTTTGATCCAACATGTGATCACTTAAAACCAGCAACATAAGTTCCTTTGTCGTCATGTTTTCTGAAAGTTTGTCATTTTTGATAGTTCAATCAGCACCACCCCTTTCAGGTATTATCTCAGGCACAAAGCCCTGAATTACTAGAGAAAGTAATTGTTCCTTAGTGATTGACAACTATTCTCCAAATTAAAGAGATCATTTATTGGGTTCCCACTGAAAAAAATAGGATTGTTAAAAGGAATTTTATGTAGAAATTCTATAGCATTTGGCAGGTTTCAAAGTAGTGTTTAGGTTTGAAAACAAAGATACTTAAACAAACGGTTCAATTGTAAAGAAAAGTCAGCATTGTTCAATAGCAGCCTGTTGACTGTAGGCTGCAGCACAGACTGAACTACGCTCAGTCTGACATCTCAAAGGGAGGGACAGGAAACTCTGTAAACCAGAGGTAAATATAAACCAACAAGTATTTGATGTTTTGCAGAAGAGACACACACATCTCTGTCATGAATGGTGGTGTAGGACCCAAATGCAGGAGACAAGACTTGTTGGCAGAAACAAACATTTACTAAATAAACTTAAACATGACAAAACCAGGCGAAAACAAACCAGTGACGTAACAGAACAGATAACCTGACAATGAGAACTGAAGACCAGACACTTAAATAGGCTGAGGACAATTAACTAAATGAAGACAGCTGTGGGTGATTTGACCAGAACATGGTGAGACTGACAGGGAAAACAGATCATGACAAAACTGAGGCATGGATCATGACACTCTCATACAGAAAAATCTCCTTTTTATTCACAACAGGTAATTTACTTTCCCCTTCTTAAACACTTTGTATCAGAATTTAATGAAAAATATTTTTGGATTCAATATTAAAACTTTTGTCTGAAAGTTGTTTTTTTCAGCCCATTTTTCCAAAGAGTGATCTGCAATTACTTATGGAACTGCTGAAAATAACAAGCAATTTTGATAATGTGGTAAGTGGAAAAAAGGATGGGTAGATCGATTGCACACAAAGGCAGGAGGCGTGGCTCAGAGTTAAAAATATAATTTTATTACAAAAGTTCTAAAAATCAATTAAAAACAAGAAATTTCAATAAAACATTCACACAAACTAAAAAGGGGAAAGATCCGTTTAGCTGAGGCCCGTTAGCTACGCAAGGTGGAGGCCCCCAAAACAAAACAACTAAAATGTAATTCACCCCAAGCTCGTGATATGACACACTCACACGTGAATCCCTTCACCAGGACACGACACTCCAAACGAGGGAAACCTCCACCTGGGCACGAGACTGGGTCCTCAGCACTGAGGGCAGGGGGAAAAACAAATAATTAAAATCCACACACAAAAAGAAATATAAATAAAAAACAGAACACTTTAGGAAGAAGTGGGAGCTGAGCTGATCAGCTCGTGCAGCTCCACTTCACCAAATAAAAACAAAACAAAACACAGTGCTCATTCAATAGTTAAAATCACAACCTTAAAAGCACAAAGCTAAAAGGGTATTTCGTTAAAAGTCTGGAGATGAGAACCGCTCGTGTTCTCCAGTGGGGGGCAGAGTCCGGGAGTGCCCTGGTATGTCTTCCTCATGCACCTCCGACGGACGTTGCAGGGAGAGCCACCCCAGCAGAATCCTCGACGTACACAGCGTAGTTAAGAACAAGCGATGGTGAAGTCGTCCAGAAATTCAGATTTAAGAAAACAGCAGCTGATCCCACATTACTGGGAGCACAGAAAGTCCCTGACAGTGGAAGACATTAAATGAATATGATTAAAAAGGCTAATGGCTTAAAGAAGTGCGAGCCCGGAGGACTGCTAACTTACCAGGCTGTTCGTCACCAGAAACAAAACAGCACGCAAATCGCAGAAGCTCGGTTTATGGCGAGATTGGGCTGCGGTGTTTTCCGGAGCTATAAAAATCAAACATGAGTAATGTGAAGCCCACCGACAGCTTCCCAAGGCAGCCTGCCACCGCTACCTTACCTGTGAGGCTTAGCGGAAGTGCGCACCAGGAAGTGGGCGGTCCCAGAGACCAGAAGATGCCCATGACGGCAAATGGGCCGCTTCATCTTTTTATAGTGTCCCTAGAGGCCAGGGGCTGCAATTCCCCTTCCAGACACACCTGCAGCAATCTATCCTGCTACAATCACCCCCACAAAATGCATCGTCGCCCCGACGATGGTATGCCGGGCTGGCTACAACCAAGGCCTAAACATGACAGCAGGGGTTGCATGTACTGACGAGCAGCTTTGCTCTTCCCCTGCTGCTCTAGGGAGTGAATGATGTCCAGCGGTGGCCCTTGCCGTCCGGCGCACTGGGGCGCTGCTCGTACTCGGGTCAATCGGTAAAGTGGCCCTAGAGGTAGAAGGTACCACCGTCTCAGGAGAGGCTTGCACAACACGCAAGTCGGGCCTAGTTTCCTGCTCGGGCTCATTTGAACGCTCCTCTTGCACCACAAACCAGTCCCCGTTCTCTAGCGGGTCCTGTCGTGACTGAGGGGACCTCGTGGGAGAGAGGCATGGAGGCTGAACTACCGCCTCCTCGGCTTGTTCTCTCCGTACCACTGCCTTAAGTAGAGACCGATGGACCTGTCGGGATTTACAGGGATCATCCTGTGGGGCAATGGTGTACACCGAGGCCCCCTCTCCAGGTGCCTTTAGTACGGTGTGCACCCTGTGATCCCATAAATCCCTAATTTTCTGTCGTCCACGGAACCCAAGGTCTCGCACCAACACCAGCTGCCCTTCCGCTAGAGGAGGGTCCCTCACCCCTTCATCATGGCCTCTTTTCCTGCGATCTGCAGTCGCTCGAAGCCTCTCCCTGGCACCTTCAAAAGCCAGTTGTAGCCGGGCTTGATGTTCACGAATCCACTCATGCACGGTGCCCGCCGTTGGCTCCTGGACTCGACCCAACAGGAAGTCAACTGGAAGCCTTGGCTCCTATCCAAACATCAAAAAGAAGAGCGACTCACCAGTTGACTGGTGGGGAGTTGTGCTATAAGAATACAGGAGCTGCGGCAGGCACACGCTCCAATCTCGCTTCCGGGAGACTGGCAGGGTTCGGAGCAAATCATGCAGGGTTCTATTAAACCGCTCACATTGCCCATTACCTGCTGGATGGTAAGGCGTGGTGCGAGACTTCTCCACTCAATAGAGATCACAGAGTTGGTGTATGAGAGCACTTTCAAAGCTCCGCCCCTGATCGGAATGTATCCGAGCTGGGACGCCAAATTTAGAGAACCACTCAGTGACCAGAACCTGGGCCACTGTTGTGGCACGCTGGTCGCGAGTGGCAACTGCCATGGTGTACTTGCTAAATACATCAGTCATGACCAGAACGTTCTCAATCCCACTAGAAGTGGGTTCCATCACAGAAAAGTCCATGGCTACAAGCTCGTTTGGACAAGAAGCAAGCAGATGGCCCATGGGGGCACGGGCTGGAGGACGCGTGACCTTGGCTACCTGGCACCGCTCGCACCGACTGCACCAGTCTGCCACCTGGAATGACATCCCAGGCCAATAGCAGCGTTGACGCAGCAAGTCAAGGGTCCTGTCTACCCCCTGATGGCCATGCTGCTGATGGACGGCTGTCAACACGTCTTCCTTCAATGAACCAGGAAGCAGGAGCTGCAGCACTGCCTCTCCCCCATCATCACGAGGGACTCGCCTATACAGGATCCCGCCTTGCTCGACTAGCCGGTACCACTGTCGAAGCAGTGCAAGTCTGGAAACTCCTGCCGTGACAAAGCATCTGCATTTCGGTTGCTGCGCCCAGAACGGTACCTTATCTCAAGGTCAAAAGCTGCCAATTGGGCTGCCCACCGTTGTTCCATGGCACCAAGCTTGGCTGTGGACACATAGCTGAGGGGGTTATTGTCCGTGTAGACGACACATTTCTGCCCCAGCAGGTATTCTCTGAATTTCTCAGCTACCGCCCATTTCAGTGCCAAAAACTCCAGCCTCATGGAGCTGTAGTTGACGGGGTTTCTCTCGGTGGGCCGCAAGCCTCGACTAGCGTAGGCTATGGGACGCACCTTTCCCTCGTGCTCCTGTGAAAGGACTGCTCCGAGGCCCCCATTGCTGGCATCGACCTCTAAAATGAAAGGGCGAGAAAAGTCAGCATATGCCAAGACAGGTGCCGTAGTCAGCTTAGCCTTCAACGCCTCAAAGCTGTGCTGGCACTCTTTAGTCCAGTGATTCTTCACACCACGTTCTGACCTTTTTCTGACTTTGGTGCCCTCCAGCTCCGCCACCAACCGGTGCAGAGGTGCGGCCAGCTTGGCAAACCCCTCCACAAAACGCCTGTAATAGCTGGCAAAGCCGATGAACGACCGCAGCTTGAACACTGTGGCAGGTGGCTGCCAGTTAGCCACTGCCTCCACTTTACCTGGGTCTGTTGAGACTCCTTTGTCAGAAATCACATGCCCCAAGTATTGCACCTGCCGCTGAAAAAAAGCACATTTAGTGAGCTTAACCTTTAGCCCCTCCTGTTGTAGCTTCTGGAGCACCAGCTCTAGTCGCTCCAAATGCTGGTCGACCGTGGAGGAGAAGACGACGATGTCATCCAGGTACAACAGCAAGGACTGGCCTTGTTGCTCCCCAAACATTCGCTGCATCAGCCGCTGAAAGGTGCTGGGGGCGTTACAAAGGCCGAAGGGCATGCGATTCAACTCAAAAAGACCGAACGGTGTGCAGAAAGCGGTCTTAGGACGGTCTGCTTCTGCAACCGCAACCTGATGGTAACCACTGGCCAAATCCAAAGTGGAAAACCAGCGAGCCCCTGACAGGGAATCCAGAGATTCCTCAATACGAGGGAGTGGAAAAGCATCCTTCCTAGTCCTGCTATTCAGCTGTCTATAGTCTACACAAAGGCGGAGACTACGGTCTTTCTTGCGGATCAATACAATTGGGGACACAAAGGGGCTGCTGCTCTCACGAATCACCTGAGATTGAAGCAGGTTGTTAATATGCTCCTTTGCTGTCTCATAATCCGACGGAGGAATGCGCCTGTACCTCTGCCGGACAGGAGCATCATCAACCAGAGGGATCTCATGAGTGATCAAACTTGTGCAGCCCAAGTCACCATCATGAACTGAAAAGACATTTGAATATTTTTCTAGGAGGGCCTGGACTTTCACCTGTTCTTCAGTAGGAAGTGGAGAGAGATCTATTGACTCCAGCTGGGTCTGGGGCACGGCAGATGCTGCCTGAGCAGCCACCCAAGCTGCCCCTGATGGGACCTCAGTCACCTCCTTGGGTAAACTTACAACCCCAGCTGGGGCCAGCGTGCCCACTAGGGTACGTGGGTGGAGCCTCACAGTGGTGGACCCAACGTTGATAAAGGGAATGTAGGCGGTCCCCCGGTCTACTCTCACCAGCGAAGGGGGTGCTAGGAGGCCTGCAGGAAGTTCAGAGCTACCTGGCTCGAACAACATTGCAGAGCCTGAGCATTGCTCTGAACAGGTTGCAGCAACAACAGCCAAGACACCACCAGGAATCCAACAAGCTTTCCGACCACGAGTTCTTACTTTAAAAACACTGGGGGTCTCCTGCACTTCCGCTCTGTGGCACTTCTGCAGCCCACCCACAATCACACATGGAGCTGTGGACACCTCAGGTTGTCCGAAAAGAGCACCCCCATGTTGGGCAAAGAGCTCTTGGTAGCAGCGGCGGATAATGTTCATCCCCAGGACACCGGGGACCTGCAGAGGTCCTCCTCCAGGGGGGTCCTTAACGACCAGAACCCCACAGTGTGGCAATAACTTTCCACAAAGTCCCACTTCTAACTCCAAATAGCCGAGATATGGGATAGCTAACCCGTTAGCTGCCCTCAATTGCAGCCAATGACAGGCACAAAGCTGTTCTTGTCCCCAGGGCTCAAAATGCTCTTTGAAAAAGCTTTCTGTGATAGTGGATACCATGGACCCAGTATCCACTAAACATGGGACTGAACAACCCCCCATGAACACATCCAAATGGGGACAGGAGGCCAAAAGCCCATCCGTGTCAGCCCTGGAGCCAGAAACTGCCCCCTCCAAGCTGTGGCTCTGCAGCTCGGCGGGCACTAGTTTTCCGACCGTGCTGGGTTGTCGCTTTGGCAATGCCGTCGGGTAGGCGGGACCGGGCCGGCTAACGGAGCTATCCTGACCCCATCACAATCCTGGGCAAAATGGCCAGGCTGTTGGCAGCGTCTACAAATAAGGGGGCCACGACGGGTGGGACGGCTACTGCGATTGGAATTCTGCAGTAGCGAGAGGTCACGAGACATCTGCAGGATCTGTTCTTGCTGGAGCCTTAACATTTCCTTTATCTCAGTTAGTTCTGATGTTTGGGAGACTGCTTGGAACCTATCCTGAACACCACACTGGAACCCTGGAACTGAAAGTACGGAGTAACTACGACTACGTACCCCTCCTGGCAGACCTTCCCGCTCCCACCTGATTGCCTCACTTCTTACCTCAAGCAATGTAGCGGTGGGCTGCCGGCGCACAAACTGCTTCAGCTCTCTGCGTAGGGTACCATCAAACACATGCTCCACAAACTGATCGCGCAGCAGACTCTCTGCATTTGGTACACCGCTCGGTGCAGCTCCCTTAACCGAAGCCATTAGGGCCATTAAAGCCAGGGAGAACTCCAGCAGCGTCTCTCCTTCTAGCTGCCGACGAGAAAAAAATGCCTCCTGCAATGCAACATATGAGTCAGTACAGCCGTATAATTCTTGCAGCACTTCAATGACCCTCGCTGGGTCCCTAACGTTCACAACTAGGGCGATATTTAATTTCGTTGCGTGCCTCTCCTTCCAAGTGATCAAACAGGAAAAACGCCTGGTCAGCTAAGCCTAAATGGCGAGCCCTCATGCATGCCTGCACCTCCTAAAGCCATTCTGCAAGCCCAATCCCAGTACGTCCCCTAAACATGGGACATTTTCTGTCTCGAGGGACATACAAAAGTCTTTCAATTACTGGGGGATTGGTTGAAGGCCCAGCCAAAGTGGCAGGTTCATCACTCGGGCCGGGAACTGCAGCTGATTGCAGCCGCAGCCTCTCATTTTCTGCTTGCAACCGTGAAACCAGATCTTTCAACTCTTTAAGTTGGTCTTCCATTACTTAGAACAGGAGGAAAGGGGGAAAAAAATCAACACTCTCCTGGCTTATTTGGCACCAAGTTACTTTGCCAGAGTCACCTTCCTCACTTCCAAGTGGAAACAGCTGCTGCTTTTAACAAATTAAAAAAATAAATAAAGATTTATTAAAACAATACGACTTCACTGTTAGGCCTGTGTCTCTGCAACACACGAGAGCAAGTTCATTACAAAAATAAATATAAATAAAATACACACGCCTCTGCGTCTAAGTGTGCAATCCTGCCAGCAACGCCAATTGTGGTAAATGGGAAAAAGGATGGGTAGATCGATTGCACACAAAGGCAGGAGGCGTGGCTCAGAGTTCAAAATATAATTTTATTACAAAAGTTCTAAAAATCAATTAAAAACAAGAAATTTCAATAAAACATTCACACAAACTAAAAAGGGGAAAGATCCGTTTAGCTGCGGCCCGTTCGCTACGCAAGGTGGAGGCCCCCAAAACAAAACAACTAAAATGTAATTCACCCCAAACACGTGATATGGCACACTCACACGTGAATCCTTTCACCAGGTCACGACACTCCAAACTAGGGAAACCTCCACCTGGGCACAAGACTGGGTCCTCAGCACTGAGGGCAGGGGGAAAAACAAATAATTAAAATCCACACACAAAAAGAAATAAAAATAAAAAACAGAACACTTTAAGAAGTGGGAGCTGAGCTGATCGGCTCGTGCAGCTCCACTTCACCAAATAAAAACAAAACAAAACACAGTGCTCATTCAATAGTTAAAATCACAACCTTAAAAGCACAAAGCTAAAAGGGTATTTCGTTAAAAGTCTGGAGATGAGAACCGCTCGTGTTCTCCAGTGGGGGGCAGAGTCCGGGAGTGCCCTGGTATGTCTTCCTCCTGCACCTCCGACGGACGTTGCAGGGAGAGCCACCCCAGCAGAATCCTCGACGTACACAGCGTAGTTAAGAACAAGCGATGGTGAAGTCGTCCAGAAATTCAGATTTAAGAAAACAGCAGCTGATCCCACATTACTGGGAGCACAGAAAGTCCCTGACAGTGGAAGACATTAAATGAATATGATTAAAAAGGCTAATGGCTTAAAGAAGTGCGAGCCCGGAGCTTCCCAAGGCAGCCTGCCACCGCTACCTTACCTGTGAGGCTAAGCGGAAGTGCGCTCCAGGAAGTGGGCGGTCCCAGAGACCAGAAGATGCCCATGACGGCAAATGGGCCGCTTCATCTTTTTATAGTGTCCCTAGAGGCCAGGGGCTGCAATTACCCTCCCAGACACACCTGCAGCAATCTATCCTGCTACAATAAGAACAGTTCACTTAAAAGTGTTTTTTATTTTTTATTTTTGTAAAATCATTGATGATCTGTATCTTTAGTAGTTCATAAGTATAAAGCATAAACACATTTAAATGTTCAAATAATGCAAAAATGTTTAATAAATCCTAAAATCTTCTGTGTGAAGATAAACTTGCTTGCAATTAGAGGTAAGTTAAAGTACACCTTGTATTAAGTTTTTTATTTCAAAGATAACTTATTTATTTATAATTTAAAGATTATTTCACATCATTGATTACATTTTCATTTTCCTTTTTCCAGATTCCTGGAAAAACCTCAGACATCTCAGTCCAGAAAAGCGCAGTGTTAGGAACAGCTAAGATACTGTGTAGGACCCTCAAGCTCCCAGGCCTCTGGTAGAAGACCTGAGTTTAGAGGAGAAAACCACCTGCGGAGGGTGAGAGTTTTTTTTTTCTTTTTTCTTTTATGTATACATAAGCAGGCATGGCTTACTCTCTTCTTTCACATTAGACCACTAAGACTAGAAACTCAAATAATAGCTTCTCATCATAAAATATTATGTATTTAATGTAAATGTTGATTCAACTTTAAACAAATTTTCATTTTAGAAAAGATATGAAACATTATTTAGATGTTTCCTTTGTGTTTCCTTGTGTTTTCTATAAGAAGTGACGTGAAATCTAAATAAACAACAAATAAAGATGGAAGAAGGACCATCCATGGAGGGTGAGTAGACCTTAATTTATCTTTTCTTAAGATGAAATAGTTTGTTTTTAACAAAAGAGGAAAATGCAAATTTTTAGAACAAAAACTGTTTTTTTACAATACACATTTTTTTTAAATGACATAAAATAACAAAATATGATGAAACGAACACAAAAATGTTTTATTGACAATTCTTTTTGGAGTGGTTTTTGTTCATTGTCAAAAAAACATAAATCACTGTCTTTGAACTGAATTTCTCTTCAAGATTTTGCTGAAATGAGAATTGTTGTGGTTGGAAAAACTGGATCTGGAAAACGCTCCCTGGCTAACACTGTATTTGGAGAACAATGTCCTAACAAGTCTCTTTTTAAGTCTGAAACTACAAAGTGTGAAGCCAGGGGCCCGTTTCAAGAAGCAGGTTTTGTTGGAACTCTGAGTTCGTGAACTCCAAATTCGGCAAAACTCTGAGTTTTCGGTTTCAGAAAGAGGGATAACTCAAACCCGGGAAAGTGGGTGAAACCAAGCCCGTTCCAAGAAGCGGGTTAAGCTGAACTCAGAATCAATCACTATGGTAACTGAGTCTGTGAACGAAACCTGGTCGGTAGCAGGTTTTCTTCAGGAAACTTAGAGTTCTCTGCGGTCTCCGCCCCTTTTTAAAGTGAAAGATGATCAAATATGAGTTCCTCATGAACATTTAGAGAACATTCACATTAGAGACGTCACGTTTTCACCACTCAGAAACCAAAATGACATGTTCATTCATAGAGGATCATGTAGACAGGAGACTGATTAATCCAGAGGAAATGTTATTTACGTCGGTAGAGGATTTGGAGGACACGAGTCGATTGACTGCAGTTTCCCAATTCATTTTTATTTCAGCGATATTTTAAATAGTTAGTTTTTCCAGGGACTCGCTATTAAAAAATACAGTTTTCTTTTCCTTATTTTAAACCCTTAACAACAGGAATCAAGGAATGTCAAACACCGGAGAACAATTTGGACTTGTCCTCCGTCCAGGACTTGCGTCAGACATTAGCTCAACTGACAACAACACTGCCTCCCACTGCATAGGTAGTGAGTTCGACTCCCAGCCACGGAAAGTTATTTTTATGTTTAAAAAAATTCGGCGAATATTTTTTAGGTCTTGAGAATTAAAATTAAATA
>NC_050529.1:22148237-22161107 GCF_002922805.2 Oryzias melastigma
AGTATTTAGGGTCAACAGTACAGAGTAATGGAGAGTGTGGACAAGAAGTGAAGAGGAGAGTGCAAGCAGGTTGGAATGGGTGGAGAAAGTGTCAGGTCTGATGTGTGACAGAGGAGTTTCAGCACAAATAAAATGAAAGGTGTACAAGACTGTGGTGAGACCAGCCATGTTGTTTGGACTAGAAACAGTGGGACTGAAGAAAAGACAGGAAGCAGAGCTGGAGGTAGCAGAGATGAAGATGCTGAGGTTCTCTTTGGGAGTGACCAGGATGGATAGGATCAGGAATGAATACATCAGAGGGACAGCACATGTTAGAGGTTTTGGAGATAAAGTCAGAGAGGCCAGAACTATGTCCTGAACTTCCATCTATTTCCTTAACTCTCTGCGGGGTTGCCAGAGCTCATCCCGGATATGGTTGAGTGAAGGTGGAAAACACTCTGCATAGGCTGGCAGCTTTTCACACCTGCAACGGCTCTCAGGCAGTAGCTAGCCACTCTACCCGGAGCCAGCGGAACTCACTCACTCGATACGCCGGCAGACAGAGAGCGGCTGAGGCTTGAGCCTCCTGAACTTAGCCATATGTTTCCTGTTTTCATCGAGACAACAATAAAAAGATCCCCTACTTTTACATTTGTTATTATTTTTCCCATTTTTGGTTAATGCAGGTCTCAGTCACAGTGACGCAGAAACACCTACAGATTGGCTGTTTTACAGACACAACCCCCAGAGTGAGATAGAGTCTCCTGGTAACTGAGAAATCTCCAAATGATCACATGAACCCAAACATGGACACGTGATTACTGATTTTTTCGTAAAACTCTTCAAAACTAACCAATGTTTTCCACAATATCTGTGTCTTCCAAACAGTATACGCAGACACCACTCTGTGTAGCAATCAGGCTAAAAAATATTAGCTGGTTTGCTCGTGGCTGCTGCATCAAACTTAAGAACACATTTGTTGACAAGTGGCGAGCAACGAATTGGTAGCAAGGTAAAAGAGGGGCAGGCCACGGGAATTTGCAAATCGTATTATTGTTTGTGTCCAAAGCTTACGACTCTTGATGGTTATTGACCAACTCAATCTAGATCATTACATGTAATTTAAGAACAAGCAATCAGCTCATAAATGTAAAGACTTTTTACTGTTTTTCCTTCCTTAGTGCCAACACCTCTACGGATTGTCCTGCTGGGAAAAACGGGAAATGGAAAGAGCAGTTTGGCTAACACTATATTTGGAAATACTGTGTTCAAAGTCAGTAACTTTGACTCCAGCTTTTGTGTTTCTGAAAGCCAGACAAGACAAGTCAATGGAAGAAGCCTCACATTGATAGACACTCCAGGTCTCTTGGCACCCAATAGTTCAGAAGAAGACATGAAACGTGAGATGATGCGGTGCATCACTGAGTGCTCTCCCGGGCCTCATGCGGTTCTGATTGTGCTGAAGGTGGAGAAGTTCACAGAGCACGAGCAGGCTGTCATCAACCAGGTTTGCCAGCATTTCTCAGAGGAGGTCCTAACGCACGCTGTGGTGGTCTTCACTCATGGTGACCAGCTCCCTGAAGGGATGACAATTCAGGAGTATGTCAGTCAGAGTGAGGGTCTGTCAGACCTGGTGCAGAAGTGCGGTGGTCGCTGCCACGTCTTTGACAACAGATACTGGAAGAATGCCAAGCAGGACGACTACAGGAGCAACAAGTTCCAGGTTACACAGCTGCTGACCAACATTGATGACATCCTGAAGCTGAATAATGGAGACCACTACACCAACTCCATACTTCAGGAAGTTGAAGAAGAAATTCAAATAGAAGCAGATCGCATTAGAAAATCATCCAGCAACATGTCAAAGGAAGACATTTTAAAACAGGCCAAAATAAACACCTTCAAGAAACTTTTAGAGGGGGAAAAGAAAGCATGGAGGTGGGACATTCTGGGCTTTGGAGTTCTTGCAGGCCTAGCTGTGATTGCAGCAGCATGGGTCATTCAAAGATATCTACAGGGAGAAGCTGAAATACCTCTTCCAGAGATGAAAGAACCAGAAGAAGCTCTGGTGGAATCTGTTGTGTCGGCAGGACAACAGTTAGCAGAGACGGTTGTTAGCATACAGCCAGAAGAAGCTGTGCTGGAGTCAGCTGTGACAACAGGACAACAGTTAGCTGAGACAATTGTTAGCAAGCAGCCAGAAGAAGCTCTGGTGGAATCTGTTGTGTCGGCAGGACAACAGTTAGCTGAGACGGTTGCTAGCATACAGTCAGAAGAAGCTGTGCTGGAGTCAGCTGTGATAACAGGACAACAGTTAGCTGAGACAATTGTTAGCAAGCAGCCAGAAGAAGCTCTGGTGGAATCTGTAGTGTCGGCAGGACAACAGTTAGCAGAGTCGGTTGCGAGCATACAGCCAAAAGAATCTGTGCTGGAGTCTGCTGTGACAACAGGACAACAGTTAGCTGAGACAATTGTTAGCAAGCAGCCAGAAGAAGCTGTGCTGGAGTCTGTAGTGTCAGCAGGACAACAGTTAGCAGATACGGTTGCTAGCACACAGCCAGACGCTGGTGCAGCAGTGCAGCAGATTGAAGGAGTAGTGGAAGGAACAGAAGATGACCGGTTTACATATTTTCTTAAAAAATTATTCAAGAATTTTAACAACTTTGAATGAAAACTGATCAACAATTACTTGACGTTATCTTGGTGACTCTCGACTCTTATGTGTGTAAAAACTTAAAAAAATATATTAAAGAACTTACATTTTAAAATATTTTTTCGGCCAATATTCCCATACTGACAACAATAGGAACTTGATTGTAATTACATGATTTAATTGTATAAAAAAGTTATTCCTACCATTTTGTTTTGAATTATCCCTGTGTGTCTGTTTTTTTATGCAACAACAAGAAGCCATTTTTGAAATTTTCAGCAGCTTCAGTGGGATTGGTAAATTTGTGTCTTTTTGTTTGAGCTCTACATGTTTTGGAACAATAAAACAATAAAAACGTTTGTTCTTGTGTCACTACTTGTCTTAAATATTTGTTCAGTTTTTCTATAGAAAATGTAGCTGTTAACAAGCTGCTTTTTTTAGGGCATAAGCATTTTTTTTTATTATTTTCTTAATCGAAAGGCAGTTTGGTCCAAGAATTAACTCAAACAAAACTCTCATATTATATTGTCCTGCCTAATTGGCCATTTTCTAAATGTTGTTAAAATTGGTCAGTGTCAATACATTACTATGGACAATGAAATACAAATTAGAGAATGTTAGTCTATTGTATACCTACCGGGTATGTTTTTCCTGTAGTGATGACTACATTGAGCTTGTGTTTCAGGAAGTTTCAAAACTCTAATGGAACTTCTATTTGGAAACATTGTTCTGAGCCCTGATCAAACTGTGAAGGTCATCAAGATTCAAGATACTATTGCTTTTTTTGTCAGTACAACCCAGAACAAGATGGACAGAGAGGTACAAACGGACACTTCAAGGTTCAGTGCAGAAGCAGCCAACAGGCCGGCACCCTGTTACTAGCATGGGGATTGAAGGCCACAAGAGGGGGGGCTAGGGCACAGGTGGAAGAATGGCCATATCTTAACACTGTGTACAATGTTAAGATTCAAGCAGAAAATACACCATTACACAGAAGCACAGTACATTTGAAGACACAGTCCATGAGGTATAGTGGGTAGGATGGTCAGGGGGGAGAGGACACCTTTGCATTAGTCCATTAGGTGCCTCAGAAGAGCGCAGGTCCAGATTACACTTGGGAGAGGAGGGAGCTTGCAGGAATGCCAAGATCAAGAAGGGATGAGCAGTTTTCATCTCCACTCACAGTTGCCTTTCACACTCTGTAGAAGCGGACATGTTTTGACAGGGCCCAAGGGCAGCACCCTCAGATAAGGGGAGTCAGATTAGATCATTCTTTCTGGCACCAGCAGATTGTTTTGTCCTGCTAGTTGAGTCCTTCACTGGTCTTGCTGAGTCTCAGGCGAATTTCAAAATGGTCTAGAATAAGGGCAATTTAAATCACTCTCCCTTCTGTTCCAGCAGAAAGTCGCTCCAAGTTGACATCCATCTTCCCCACAAGTTCAAGGGTTGCAAGCACCCTGCTCAGCTGGGCAAGAGTGGCACAGGGCTTCTGATCCGCTTGTGAAAGGCCGTCTCTATGAGTCTCTGCTTCCCAAAGTATCTTCAGATCAGACAGCTCGTCTCTCACTATCTTCAGCTCGCTTCTCACGAGGTTCACCTCTGACACCGCCCGATAGATCAGAAATTCCAATTGCGAGTGATCCAAAACCTCAGGAACATGAATACAACTTTGACATCTTCCATAGAGAGCTTGGTCAGACACATCAGCCTCCACTTGCCCCAGGAATCATTGGTGAATCCAGCCTCATGAGTTCTGTCTGGGCAGGAGGGGTCCGCATTCCCATTCCTTAGCGTGGAATACATTTTGTTGATTGCATTAAAAGACCAGTGGATCAGATCCATTTTCAGAGTTCAGAAAAAAAAAAAGCATGAGACCATTTCATTTTTAGTTCTGTCACTAGTTGTTCTGAATCATCTCAGTTGTTTTCATGCACCATAGAATTATAATTCAACAAAAAATAACAATTTGGAAATCTTTTTTTATTTAAAAATGTCTTCCACAATTTCATTAAAATTAACATTTCTTTTTTCATCCCTTTCTCAGATTTTCTCAAGATGATAAACTTTTGTCTTTTGTGAATGATGGCTGATAATCACTGTTTTGTGTGTGTGTGTGTGTGTGTGTGTTTTTGTTGATCACCATTTATTGGCAGAGCATTTTAAAAGCTTTTCCAAGTAATGCTTATTCATGAAGTCTTGTCTCCTGTAGTTGAGTGTTAACAATTAAGCATTTTGAAGAAAGACATAGAAGGAAGAAGCAAACACCACCAATCAACTGTCTGGAATCACATTAAACTTTTTCATGAGAAACAAAGCTGTTGAATTTGCATATTGTGTGCAATATTTAATATTTTATAATATACAACATTAATGTGGAGACACGTGAGCACAGAACATCCTGTTGTTTTATCCAGTTCAAGCAAAATAATGCTGAATTTAATGACATGTCGTTCTAATTCCATGCAATAAATATGTATATATATTTTTTCTTGTCTTTATTATGTATTTTTAGCTCCTGCGACTTGTACTTCTGGTGCAACTTATACTCTAGAACAGTGTTCCTCATTCCAGGTGCTCGAGAGCCTCCACCCTGCCCTTTTTTCAGCTCTTTGTGTACTGGTTGCTGCTAATTGCTTGGACAAGGTGTGTTCATTCAATCAGAATGTGGAGAGATCTGAAAAAAACAGGAAGGGTGGCGGATCTCGAGGACCTGGAATGAGGAACACTGATCTTGAAAATATGGTAGTCATGTCTGCTTTCAATGTCAAAGTCTTTGAAGGGTGTTCAAAGTTTCTATCTTTGACCCTTGATAAGTTACCAGAAAATGCATCTTCACTTTGGTAAACAAATTTGAAACTAGTTTTAGCTTTAAGCTCTTCTTTTGAAAAATGTGTTTTTGACAATAAAGAAAGTAGTCTTTAACTAACAAAAGAAAGAGGCTTGACTGGACTGTAAAAAACAAAACGAAAGCAATTCCCTTAAGCCACTCATGCAACAGTAATGTTACCTTAATTTAAACAGGAATGAAGGTGTTGTCGTAGCTGCACCTTTTTTAACTAATCCACAATTTGATGAATGCAAGACTGCATTGCTTCCTGAAACCTGTGTTTCTCAAAACAAAAACCACGTCAGCTCTCCTTTGTCCATGAAGAACCTCAAAGTACAAAGCGTCTTTTCAGTCTTCACTTGAATAGAAAATAATGAAACCGTTTTAGTGCCCAAAACCAAAGACAAATGGTGTCCTCTTTTATGATTCCAGCTTTGCCATTTTACTGTGATTTATCAATAAGTCCAAATATCAACCATGCTTTCTAATAAGGTCTCATACACAATATAACACCTCTTCTTTAATTGTGTGGCATCTAAACATGTCTTTATCAAAAATGTAATTATTCTAAGATGTTTTCTTAGATCACCTATTTTGTCACATTAGTAAGTTGCATTTAGACATTATTTTATTTACAGACACGATTTGGAATTAAAAATATAAGATGATTCTCATATTTGTCTTTACAGTTTTTTTGTGAGAAAACTATTGAAAAGATTTCAATGCAAAAACAAGGACAGGGCATAAAAGCAGTAAAAGACCTTGGTGTGTTTCAAAAGTTGAAAATTGAAAAATGTACATTTGTGGTCATAAGTTTATAGTCCCTGATAGAAGTGATTAATTCTAATAGAATATGAATGATAAACACAAAAAACCTTGTTTCCCCTCACAGTTAGTGGTTGGGTGAAGCCATTTATTGTCAAAGATAATCTTTTTACCTTTTTTTATATCATAACAACAGAAACTTCGCAAATTACCCTGTTTGAGCGTTAACATTTCTGATACAAACGGATTTGAATGATGGTTAAATGTAATTATCCTTACCAGTGATTTGTTTGCCTGTAATCAATGTGTGTGCACAACAGATTGTGGAGTTTCTGGGCCCAAATGACCCTTGCATCTCTCATCCAGTAATGCACTAATACTTCTGTATCCTGAGTGGCTGGGAAAGTTAAGAGCTGTCAAAAGATCTATGGGAAAAGGTAACTGAACTGCATAAAACAGGAAATGGACACAAGATATCCAAGGAACTGAGAATGCCAGTCAGTAGTGTTCAAACTTTGATCAAGAAGTGGAAAGTAAGGGCTTCTGTTGAAATCAAACCATAATCACAAAAACTTCTGCCACAACTACCAGAAAAATTGTCAGGGATAGCAAGAAAAAAACTTCTGTATTGTTTTATTTTATATAGTTAACATGTTCTGTGTCATGCTGATGACTTCTTGATCTATTTTTTTTCTTTTTTTTTTACCTATTTAAATAGGTTTGATCAAATAGTAAAATAAATGACTAAATATTCATAATTTCTTGCAAGGTATGTAAACCTATGGTCACAACTGTAAACGCAACACCTTTTAGTGCACAAATACTACTTTTTACCTGCTTGTTGGTGCACAAACCAGCCAACCAAAATGTAGACTCATGCATAATACTCAGTTTCAAAAATTAACTGACAAGGCAAGGCAAGGCAAGTTTATTTGTATAGCGCATTTCATGTACAGATAAAATTCAATGTGCTTTACATAAAACATTAAAAGAAACAATCAAAAGAAATAGTAAAAATGTCATTCATCATCATTCAAATCATTAAAATAAAATTAAAAGAAAGTAAAAAGATTTTAATTTAAAACAAGCATAGATAAACAGTGCGGACGTAAACTTTTGAATACATATTAATCAAATGCAACTGAGTCTTTAACCTGGATTTAAATACACTGAGTGTTTCAGCAGATCTAAGGTTTTCTAGAAGTCTGTTCCAGATCTGTGGAGCATAGAAGCTGAATGCAGCTTCTCCATGTTTAGTTCTGACTCTAGGAACTGATAAAAGTCCAGATCCAGATGATCGGAGAGGTCTGGCTGGTACATACTGGGTCAGGAGGTCAGTCATGTATTTTGGTGCTAAACCATTCAAAGCTTTATAAACCAGTAACAGAACTTTAAAGTCTATCCTCTGACAGACAGGTAACCAGTGTAAAGACCTCAGAACTGGACTGATGTGGTCTACTTTCTTGGTCCTTGTGAGAACCCGAGCAGCAGAGTTCTGAATAAGCTGCAGTTTCCTGATGGATTTTTTTGGTAGTCCTGTAAAAACACTGTTACAGTAATCAAGTCGACTAAAGATGAAAGCATGCACTAGTTTCTCCAGGTCCTGCTTAGACATCAGATCTTTAATCCTTGAGATATTTTTGAGATGATAATAGGCTGATTTTGTGACTGCCTTAATGTGTTTATCAAAATTTAAGTCTGTGTCTATCACTACACCCAAGTTTCTGGCCTGGTTGGTAGTTTTTAGTTGAATAGATTGAAGCTCTCCAACCTTTTCTCTTTAGCCCCAAAGACAATCACCTCAGTTTTGTTTTTGTTTAATTGAAGTAAATTGTGGCACATCCAGTCATTAATGTCCTCAATGCATTTACCAAGAGCCTGTACAGGGCCTCGGTCTCCTGGTGTCAGTCTAATATATATCTGTGGGTCATCTGCATAGCTATGGTAACTAATGTTGTTGTTCTTTATAACCTGGGCCAGTGGGAGCATGTAGATGTTAAATAGAAGTGGTCCCAGGATGGAGCCTTGGGGCACTCCACATGTAATTTCTATTGTCTCAGAAGTGAAGTTACCAATTGACACAAAATATTTCCTGTTTCTAAGTACGTTTTGAACCAGTTTAGTACTGGCCTAGTGAGACCCACTCAGTTTTCCAGTCGTCTCAGTAGTATTGCGTGGTCGACTGTATCAAACGCAGCACTGAGATTCAGTAAAACTAGCACTGACATATTTCCACTGTCTGTATTCAAACGTATGTCATTAGTCACTTTGGTCAGAGCCGTTTCAGTGCTGTGGTTCTGTCTGAAGCCGGACTGGAAGACATCATAGCAGTTGTTTTTTGTTAGGAATTCATTTAAATGATGGAAAACAGCTTTTTCAATGATCTTACTTAAAAAGGCAGGTTTGATATCGGTCTGTAGTTGTTCATTTGAGTTTTGTCTAGACTGTACTTTTTTAGGAGAGGTTTGATTACAGCTGTTTTCAGTGGTTCTGGGAAAACACCAGATGTTAATGACAAGTTCACAATCTGGAGCAGGGCTGGTTCCAGGATCTTTGAAACTTTTTTGAAAAAGCTTGTGGGTAGAATATCCAGACAGCAGGAGGAGGAGTTCAGTTGAGATAGAATGTCCTGCAGTTCTTTACCGTTTATGGGTTGAAACTGAGCCATTGGGTTTGTACTGGTTTCTAGTGGATATGGTTCATATACTGGGCTTGTAGTTGATGAAACAATTGTTTGTCTAATGTTTTTGATTTTGTCCCTGAAGAATTTGGCAAAGTCATTACAGGCTTTGGTGAGGTAAAGTTCTGGTGCCACTGACACTGGGGGTTTTGTCAACCTGTCGACTATATTAAATAAGGCCTGAGCATTATGGGAGTTTTTGGTAATAATTTCAGAAAAATAGGATTTCCTTGCATTGCTCAGCTGTAAATTATATAAGTGAAGTTTCTCTTTATAGAGGCCATAATCTACCTGTAGTTTAGATTTTCGCCATCTGCGTTCAGATTTCTTTCTTTTTTTTTTTTTTTTTAACAGCTGAGCAAACAGATGCGGGCTGAGAGCTTCTTGTGTTGGGCAGATTTTACTGTCAGGACAGGGATTTATTGAGTATAAACCCTGTTTTATTTCATGCTAAACTTTGTTTATATTGATTATGTTTTATTTAATTTATTCTATTTGCTTTCAGATTTCCGACATTCTCTTTTTCCGTTCTTTACCAGAATGGAATTTCTCCAAGGAGATTTTTTTCCTACCAGAGATCACCTTCAGCTTACTAGGAGCAATACCATCCATGATATTTGACATGTTGGAAATAAAGCTATTAACAAGTTCATTGACTGAATTCCCTGAGAGGGGAGGAGTCAGAGAGAAAATCTGATTGAACATCTCACTAGTATCTTCAGATATGTACCGTTTTGTGATCTCCTCCCTCAAAACATTTGTGTGTACTGGAATTGTGCTCTCACAGAAAACACAGCAGTGATCAGACAGACCTAAATCACATAAATTAACCTTAGAGATGTTCGGACCTTTGGAAATCAATAAATAAGAATATTCCCTCTGTTGTTTGTGGGCTCTGTTACATGTTAAGTCAACCCAAAATTGTCCAGAGTGTTTATCAGGTCCATAGTCCTTTTGTTCTCATGATTTCCATGATGGATGTTAAAATCTGCAGCCATGATTATACAGTCAAAATCTAGACAAATTATAGACAGCAGTTCACTAAACTCAAGGTTAAATTCTGCACAGTATCCAGGGGGGCGGTAGATATTTACAAATATGGTTTTGAGTGAGGCCTTCAGCTGTAGGGCTACATATTCAAAACATGGAAAGTTTCCAAAAGATAACTTTTTACACTGAAACATTTCATTGAACAAAACTGCATAACCCAGGGTAACTCAGGGTTTCCGGTGCACGGAACGATCCCGGAACCGGAGGATCAGCAGGATTGTCGGTGCCGCGTCAAGGTTTGGGTTAGAGTAGGTTCGGACAAACCGCCCGGACCCTTTTTAATTGAGCCCCGAATGACTCCCGTAAAGCTAGAACGTGATCACAGTCTGACTACTTCCCGACGAGGACGGTCAAAAGTTTAAAAGTTTCCAGAAACGAAGATTCTCAACCATAAAAATAATGTTCCTTTATTTTCTCCCTCATAAACAAACACAAATGTCGGTTAGTTTAAGTGACAACAACGAGTGATGCTTTCAGACTATTTTTTTTTTTTTTTGCTTTCAGACTAAATGAAGAAAGAAAAAAAATTTTCATTTTAATTGTGCGACACACAGTAGCGGGAGTCTAGGCATACAAGTCGATTTCAGAGGATCAGCCAATGAACGTTTAGATCCCACCCACTTTCAGTGATTGACAGACAGAGTTATTATTCGGAAAAAGCTCATCATGAAATAAATACGTCGTTCTGAAAAACAGCATTGTGAAATAAAAAGGACACTTTGGAAAACAGTAATTTTGAAATACAAGCTTTTACAAAAAAAACCCTCACATGATTATAATAATATCTAACATGAAAAAAAAATTATTATGATATATATTTTTATTATGAAATGTTTTTAACATAAAAATTATGTTTTAAAGTAAAAATGAAATACATTTCATAATAAAATGGTCCATTTGAATTTTAATGAAATGTATTTCATAATAAAATGGTCAATTATTTATTGAAAAGACTTTTATTGGAGTGTTGCTTGATTAAATAATGTTGTATTTATTTATATAATTAAGAACAGTTTGGGCTTCCATACTGACTCTGTGAGAACTGCTCTCCTACTATTCTCATCTAACCAGGTTTCAACTAAAAACATAAAATCAACTTTGTTCTCAGTGATGAAATCATTAATTAAAAATGTTTTTTCCTGCTGAAGACCTGACATTTAAAAGTGCTAACTTGAGAGGTCTAGGAGTAATAATATTTTAATTTACCTTCTGTTTCTGGAAAGGCACAGAAGAAATGTTAACCTCTTTTAAAATCCTTTGTCTGCGTTTTGGCCAGATTACATTCCTCCTGTTAGTGACAAGTACAGAAACGGTGTGTGTTTCTGGAGAACAGGGTCCCAGGTTTTTCTGGAGAACATCATGACTGTTGATGTTTTCACAGCCTGGACCCTCAACACATCAAACATCTGACTGAAGGGACAGCATATGATGTTGTGCAGGAGAGGGTAGGGCTTTATGTCTTCCCCTCGAACGATGTCTTCCCTTCTGACAGTAACAAAAGCTTTTAAGTTTTAAGGTCACTCAAAGCTGCAATGGACTGTCCAATTGTTAAGGGTGTGCCCCATCTTTACCTGATGGCTGCATAGGCTCCAGCAACCCTATAACCCTGGCTAAAAATAAGTGTAGAAAATAGATGGATGGAGGATCTCCAACATTTTTTAATTCTTTCTTTTTCCAGAAGTATTGGTCCTTTCAGCCCTTCTATTATCTTCTTCTTTCTACGTAATACCTATTCGTAAATGGCGTCTACTTATATGGTGGTCACCTTCTTAGACGGCCCAGAGTATGAGGGGCCGTACAAGACATTATTTATTCTGAACCATTCACATTCATATATACTCTCTTTCGCATACATATATTCTCTTTTGCATACATATATACTCTCTTCCGCATACATATATACTCTCTTTCGTATACATATATTCTCTCTTGCACATACATATATACTCTATTTCGCATAAATTATTTTCTCTTTCACATACATATATACTCTCTTTCGCATCATATTTAAAAAAAGAATATATGTATGTGAAAGACAAGTACATATGTGTGTGAAAGGAAAAGTATATATGTGTGTGTGTGAGAGGAAAAGTATATATGTGTGTGTGAGAGAGGAGTATGCATAAAACGGAAGCCACTTTGCATGAAAAGGAAGCCACTTTGCATGAACCCGAAGGCAGAGGATTTCTCGTGCTTTGATTGGACAAGAGGCCGCCACCTCCCATTTTGATCAGAAGCTACAATCAATGAACAAGAAGCAGCCACAGCCCGCAGGTGTCCTGCAACAAGCCATCATGTGAAAAATCTATCTGCCTCTTTGGAGGAACGAACAACAGGCCTAAAAATCTATAATGTTAGTAGTAGCGCGACCGAAAACAAAACAAGAGAACTTTTCAACCTTATCAACATCCTGGACATTTACTCCGCGCCCCAGCACCGGAGGGACGCGGCAGACACGCAGACGCTTCGGCCACTGTGGTGCCGACCGAGGAAAAGGTAACCTAAAGACCGAACGAGACTCTTATTATTACATGCAAGTTTTAGTGGGCTGTGCTCCGTCCAAAGGGAGGAAATGTTAGCTAGCTAAAGATTGTTTAAACAAAAAACAAACTCAAATTAGCATCAAGTGTCCTGCTAAAGTGGAGAGAACGTTCGTTCAAAATGCTAGCGATGTTAGCTAACGTTGAGTTTTTTTTACACAACGCCGGGCCGAATTTAGCCTTTGTTTTAGAGTTATGGATGCGATCTGAGTGGATGGTTAATTCCATACGCCTCCTACCAACAAGCTAACAGAACCTCCGCGTTCCTCACTGGATCTGCATCAAGTTCAACCGAGGGAAAACTCTCCACGGAACCTTTCAGTGAAAGAATGTTTAGAGGCATCGGCCCGATGCACCGAAGAGTTATACAAGGTACGCT
>NC_050529.1:22161161-22165991 GCF_002922805.2 Oryzias melastigma
GATAAAGTGACGGAAAAATATAGACCAGGGTTCCCCAGACTTTATCTTATGAAGGCCACAGAACTAACAAAAGTACAAAATTAGATGGTGTTTACAGCCAGCAAACCAAAATAAATGTAAAAAATAAAATGTAAACTATCAAACAATCAGCAAGGTAAGTGTTTTCTTCTGATTCTGGGCCGTGGTCAGTATGTAGGCCAACAGAAAATGTGCAACAATCACAGCCTTAATGTAAACATTTATGTCTCTCCAGAAAGCCACACATAGTCCAACTTTAAATAATTCATATCTGTTATCTGATCACTTCACAGAAAAAATATAAAATATTTTAAAGGTTAAACCAATAAATAGTTACGTTCAATTTGGGTCTTGACCGGTCAGATTGACCCCTTTTCCCGGTGATGTCAGACAAAATGGCGACAGGGCTGGAAATGTGAATAGTTACTTCCAGTGGTCACATTTAGAATGTCAAATATGATAGCTGAACGCTGTTTCTGATTTTTTTTTTTTTTTAAAGGTAACCAGCTCAGTTGGAGTAGACTGGGAACAATGCCACCCTCTGGACAGTCACACCGGTCTGTGGGGCCTCATAGAAGAAGAGAGGGCACAGAGAGCACCTCAGTCCATGGCCCTGAGGTGGCAAAGATCAGATGGGGTGTGCTGGAAAGCAGGCAACACACTGCCATGAGAGAAATGCACCCGGGACTCTTCCATACACCACATTTCCGTCATCCGCCCTCCGAAAGGGGATTCAGCGCTGGACTTTTCTCTATTCTCTACAGAGAAAATCCTGGTTAGTTTCTTTCCCTCCACTCAGTAATGTGCTTAAATTCTGCAGGTCATATGGTCTGATCCGAGGTTGAACAAACAAACAAATTACCACGGTGATGCTCCATAAAACAAAACGAAAAAAAAAAAGATTGGTGGTCCTGCCAGAAAACGTGAAAAAAGAATAAGTATGGGAAGTCTAAAGCTACCATTAAAGCGGCCATACCAGGAAAATTCTACTTTTTGAGGTTTTAAATGGAATGTACTGTTCATTCCTCTCTTTATAGAACCCCAAAGCGGTATTTTGATCTGTTCATGCATGTAAGAGTAATCTTCTAAAAACCTGCACTCTCTGCAGCAGCCCCTCCTATACCCACGAAAACGAGCGGGTGGAATTGTGCTGATGTCACAACAATACAAACCACGCCCTCCGGGAAAAATCTGTGCAGCAAGCTCCGCTCCTAGACTACGACTAACACACACCCACTTTCTCTGCAGAGCTGTGGTTCTAAAGTAGTTTATGTGTGTCCTGGTAGGGGATAACTACCTTGGCACCACAGCTGTACCAGGAAACGCTCTCACACCCATCTTTCAAGGTGGTATCGTTTCGTTTCCAATCAGACTGAACTTCGGTTTGCTCTGAGATTTCTCAGTCTGAACACAAAACTAAACGAGAGCAGAACAACTGAACCAAAACGGCCCGACACATGACGACCATCACATGACGTAAAAACGTTACAGGCGCAGACAAATGTAGAGCATTGTAGAGCATCATGTTAACCAAAAGGAAATAATTGGTCCCATTGTTTACTTGTTAGGATGTTTATTTTAACAGCACTAAAAAACTTTTTTTTTTACTTTTCTGTATGTCATGTTCTGTGGCACGCCCCAAAGGGATCTGCAGTGATCATCTTAAAGCTCTATTGTATTTCCAACAGAATTCTCTTAAAAACAATGCCATAACACCACGGTGAGACACAGCAACTTATTAAAATGTGGTCAGATTACAAAATGGCTCATTTCATAAATATTTTTTTTAATGTTTCAAAGGTAATATTTGGTCACATATATGGATATAGTTTATTCTGAAAGGCTTAACCTTCCTCTGGTGTTAGCTTTCTGCTGCCATCTGTGGTGTTAGCGGGTCATTTTGGACCCATGTAATAAATCAGCCATAAAATACCCTAAAAACAATCTTTTGTCATCCAATGTTTTTCTTAACTCTTGTTTAGCTAGTTGGGCTCCCTTATCCATGAAAAGATTGGCTTTAATATTCTTTTGTGGCCCCCTGCGCCTCTGTTTTAACAGCATAACCCTTGTTTTCAATGTCTAAAAAATGCTCAAATGAACCTTCAGAGAAGAAGGCAACAAAATAATCAGTTGTTCTGTTACCTGAGTGTAACTGAGAGATATTAAAACACATTTCGTAAATGTTCAACAAAAAAAAAAAAGATTTCAATTTTAATATTATCAAATATAGTAACATCTATGGTGTTTCGGTTCATTTTGGACCCGTATATATTTAGTTCAAAAAAAGGGCAAAAACAAGTCTTTTTTTTCCACACAATAGAACTTTAATATTAAACTATATTTAACAATATTTTTCAGGGATGCCGCTTGCAGATTTGCCTGTGTAAATCTGTAGGTTCCACGCATAGCTTGTTTTAGCATCACAGGCTGCCCAGATTTTTTTATGCCGTATTTGCCTGGCTTGCTGGGCATGTATTGCCGGAACGGGAATTTTCCTCGGAAAGGGAGAAAACGTTCATCCACTGTCACCTCTGGCCCTGGGTTGAACATCAGTGGAAGGAGTTTCACCCATCTCTCCCAAACATCCCTGATGGGAGCAAGCTTGTCAGATTTTGCTCTGGTATCTCGATTGTCAAATCTAAGGACTCTTGAGATCATCTGAAAGGTCCGAAGAGACATTGTTGCCCGGAAAATATTTCTGCCCGTTGATGCATCCCAGAGACTCCCAGTTGCCTCATTGCTGGATCTGTAAACTCCTGCAAGGAGGAGAACACCGATGTAGACATCAAGGTACGTCTCATCAATGTCTTTCCACGTGTTGCCATGGACTTTTTTCCCCTCAAGGTTTGTCATAGCAATTATGACTTTTTTTAGTGACAATGGCAAAAAAAGATCAAAGCACGTCTTGATGTCACTTACTCTTGTCACGGCAAACCTCGTGACCCCAGGGGTCATTTTGATGATGTTTACAGCAGCTGTCCTTCCATGCACATCAGGAGGAACTGTGCTGCAACGGATGTTGCCACGTTTGCATTGGAATGATTCAGCAGGAGCAGCTTCAGCACCAGTGACCTCCTCTTCAGCCTGATCAGTTGTGTCTGTTTCTTCCAATTGGTACTCCACATCATCTTCGTTCTCAGAGGCCTGCTCATCTCCATTGCTAAAATCCTGTGTGTCCTCTGCCTCATTTGCAGCAAAAATGTGATCCAAAGCTTTATTTACAGTTAATCTTCTCCTCATTGTTGCATCCTGTGAATTGGAAATGTGTACTCTGCAAGTCACCACTTATATACACTCAAATGGCTTGACGAGCCTGGACATGTCTCCCTTTGTTTGTTCTCGTGAAAAGGCAAAGAGAAAAGCCCCTACATGAAGCTCAAGTGGTTGGGGGAAGAGGCTGTTGGTTGATTGTGTGTTTATGATTTCATTTTTGGCATTTTTTATTGTTTCATGATAAAAAATTTTAACCGGGTCAAAAATGACCCGAACACCACAAAAGTCATTTTTTTCACCAGAGCACTTTAAAATTTTGTAAAAAAAAAATAAATAAAAAAATAAGATTTTATTTTGTTTAAATGAAAGTCCCTGACAAAGTCAAAATGTTTCAACGCAAAAAACCAAATGTATGAAGTACTTTTATGCATGCTAAAACTCAAAACGGGTCCGTAGGGACCCTAACACCATAGGAAGGTTAAGAAAATCATGGTATGACCCCTTTAAATTTGAACAAACTACAAGATCAGCCTAATTGTTCACTATTAAGAATAAAGTCACTCACATCTTCCTGAAATGTTTTCTAGAAGTTCTCCTTCAACAGCTGACGGCAACAGTTTACTTGTTAAAAGTCACATTCTTTTTTTTCCAGCTTTGTTTGTATATTTGTAGCACAGCAGTGAGCTGGCAGTTCGCCCTATCCAGCGCAGCGTCCAACTTTGAGTCTCCAATAAGCCAGCATAGCAACTCTAGCTTATATAAGTCATTAAATGCATCCTTTAACTATCCTACTTTGACAATGCTAGAGTTTTGCGTGATTAGCATCTCTACAGATTGTAGCCTAACTAGGGTAGTAAAGATTTCTTTTACTGTCTCTACTGGCTGTAGTAGTAGCCATAGTGTTGATACACTCCCTTTTTATATGAAAGTAATATAAATAAATATTTCATATTTATGTTTTGGCACGTTACATTTTGTGTTCAGGATTGACGATGACAAGACAGTATTGCTGGCTTAAATTGTCCAGTTTTTGCTATGTAAATTTTAAAAGGCCCAATTGAATATTTTTTTCTTTTTTACTTTTCAATTTGATGACATGTGGCAACAGGGTGGTTATCCTTAAATTTGTGGTAGGGCAGGACCTGAATGCAATCCTAATGGAAAAAAATATTCAAAACATGAATTTATTTCAGCTTTAGTACTTGATTGCACTTCAAAGTGGCCATACCATTATTTTCTTAAGCTTTCAGAGTAAAGTATATCCATATATATGATATATTACCTTTGGAACACTAAAAAATACAATTTATGAAATATTAGTTATTCTTCATGAGTTTTTTCCTACCTGGAAGTAAAACGACTCGATTCCCGAAGCTACACCTGCCACTGTGTTGTGTTGTGCGTTGTGTTCAACAGCACTCAGGTGTCACTGTCAGCTTTGCCTGTCTAGATTATTAAACCGAAAGTCACATTTCATATTTACAGCTGCCGTATTTTTCTGATGTCTGACATCACTGTGAAAAGGATCCATTAGTAAACCAATTTGACTTTGACAATTTGCTTTGACTTCTACAAATCCAAATTTTTTTTATTATTCAA
>NC_050529.1:22166032-22189331 GCF_002922805.2 Oryzias melastigma
CCTAACTGGAAGATTTCTTGTTTTTTAAAAGACAAATACATGTTTAATAAATGTAAATGTATTAATTTAAATACATTTATTTAAATGTATATTTTAGAGCTGTCAGGCGATTAAATTTTTTAATCACGATTAATCGCATTGTCCCGAGTTAACTCACGATTCATCGCAAATTAATATGTGGCCTTTTTAAGGAAAAAAAATGTGGAATTTAAGTTTAACAGTTTAACAATTTAACAATTTAACCGTTCTACATTAATTATGAAAACAAGAATAGCAAAACTAATAGTTTTAATGAGAAATTCTTTATTTTGTAACATTGTATTGAGATAAACTTTCTTAACAATCAAAGGCTGTAACATAAAATGCCTAACAAAAGCCCAAGTGCAAGTGAAGGGCATTTTAAATTCAAAACTTCCATCAAAATTAAGTAAAATAAAATAAAAAACATCAATAATAAAATATAAAAATCAAAATAACATTTCCATAACACTTTAATGTTCATTTTTTGTCAGGACCAAATCTTTTCCTCCTCTGCTGAACTACAGTAATAAATGAAATAGAGATTTATCATTTCCAATTAACTTTTGTTTTTTAAAACATTAAAGACTGAGAAAAGCGGGATACACTGTGGATAGTTTGACAGTCTGTTACTGCCGCCGCGTTCTCTGGCTGCAGCTCGATGCAGCGACGTGTCCAGCAGAACTCACGCCATGAATATGCCAGCAGACAGACTGCTATGCTGGGACTGGATCACGCTTAAACCTCCAGAACATTTAAAACCTCCTTCGCCACGGTGCGCTTGCTGTTCGGAACGTCGGGGGTCCGCAGCTCTCGGGACGCGGCGCCGGACGCGAGCCGGTACCACCAGACATGGTACTGGACGCGAACCGGAGCCGGTTAGGGTGCAGGAGCTCTCCAGGTCCTAGCGCCAGCCTGTTTTAGCTAGCAGCTCGGTGGTTGGAGACCCGCCCGTGATCTAGTGAGAGCAGCCGGTGAGTTACAGGGAGGACGCCCACGCGCGGTATGGAAAGGAACGTATGAGAAACATCCGCGATTAATGCTTCAAAAAAATTGTCGGCGTCAAGCACATGTCAGATCAATGCGTTTTTAACGTGACAAATCTGACAGCCCTAGTATTTTTTTAAATAAAATATTTTTTTTTGTATTCATTGTCTTAACTATGTTAGACTATTTAGGCAGTTTACTTTATTCATTATTATCTTATTTTAACAAGTGTTTAAACTGAAAAAAAAAAACAATTGAAAATTGCTATTTTGCAATTGGGTAAAAAAGCTCTAAAGAAACACTTTAGTCGCCGTGTTTATTATAAAACAAATTACTTCTATTTTTCTGTAATACTTTTACATCACTGTAATCATAAAATAAGTAAATGCAGTCATGATCATTTTTGTTTGATGAAGTAATGAGCTTCTTCTCTGCAGGAGCAATTTCAAAATATTCTGGAGATCAGACACGGAAAAAAAGGGATCACCTGAACATCTTGACCAAGAAGCTCCAGGACTATCAGGAATCTGAGGACCTCAGTCTGATGTGAAAGCATCATCTGCACATTTACATGACCACCATCCTGCTATGTTTTAAACTTGTAGATCCAGCTGGCTGGCCTTCACTTCTCTCTGATTTATTCAGGACTGATGTAGTAGCAGTAGCAGAGATCATTGATTAGCTCTGATTTTACTTTCCCCTGAAAAGAAGATTGTAGAAGCTTTTAGCATCACTAACTTCGAAGAATGGGGAGAACATGAAGCCGACTTAGCTTTATGTCTTTGTAAATTAAAAAATCCACAAAGAACATACAGTCCCTTGTGAAAGTATTCGGCCCCCTTAAACTTTTCAACCTTTTGCCACATTTCAGGCTTCAAAGAAAGATATAAAACTTTTTTTTTTTTTTTTGTGTGTGTGTGTGAAGAATCAACAAGTGGGACACAATCATGAAGTAGAACAAAATGTATTGGATATTTCAAACTTTTTAACAAATATAAAACTGAAAAATTGGGCGTTTAAAATTATTCAGCCTCCTTAAGTTAATATTTCATAGCACCACCTTTTGCTGCGATTACAGCTGTAAGTCGCTTGGGATTTGTCTCTATCAGTTTTGCACATCGAGAGACTGAACTTATTGCCACTTCCTCCTTGCAAAACAGCTGGAGCTCAGTGAGGTTGGATGGAGAGCGTTTGTGAACAGCAGTTTTTATCTCTTTCTGCAGATTCTCGATTTGATTCAGGTCTGGACTTTGACTTGGCCATTCTAACACCTGGATATGTTTATTTTCTAACCATTCCATTGTAGATTTTGCTTTCTGTTTTGGATGGTTGTCTTGTTGGAAGACTAATCTCCGTCCCAACCTCAGGTCTTTTGCAGACTCCATCAGGTTTTCTTCCAGAATGCTCCTGTATTTGCCTCCAGCCGTCTTCCCATCCATTTGAACCATCTTCCCTGTCCCTGCTGAAGAAAAGCAGGCCCAAACCATAATGCTGCCACCACTGTGTTTGGCAGTGGGGATGGTGTGTTCAGGGTGATAAGCTGTGTTGCTTTTACACCAAATTTAAAGTTTTGCATTGTTGCCTAAAAGTTGGACTTTGGTTTCATCTGACCAGAGCACCTTCTTCCACATGTTTGGTATGTCCCCCAGGTGGGTTGTGGGTAACTTTAAACCACTCTTTTAAAGAAATGGCTTTCTTCTTGCTACTCTTCCATAAAGGCCAATTTGTGCAGGATACGACTGATTATTGTGGACAGACTCTCCCAGCGCAGCTGTAGATCTCTGCAGTTCATCCAGAGTGATCATGGGCCTCTTGGCTGCATCTCTGACCAGTCTTCTCCTTGTTCGAGCTGAAAGTTTAGACGGACGGCCCGATCTTTGTAGATTTTAAGTGGTCTGATCCGCCTTCCATTTCAATATTACCGCTTGCACAGTGCTCCTTGGGATGTTTAAAGCTTTGGAAATCTTTTTGCATCCAAATCCAGCTTTAAACGTCTCCAGAACAGTATCTGAGACCTGCCTGCTGTATTTCTTGTTCTTCATGATGCTCTCTGTGCTTTAAACTGACCTCTTAAACTATCATAGAGCTGGTGCATTTATATGGAGATTCGATTACACACAGGTGGATTCTATTTATCATAATTAGTCATTTAGGTCAACATTGGAACATGCAGAGATCCTCATTGAACATCTCGAGAGAGTTTGCTGCACTCAAAGTAAAGGGGCTAATTTTTCAGTTTTTATTTGTTAAAGTTTTAAATATCCAATAAATTTGGATCCACTTCATGTTTGTGTCCCACTTGTTGATTCTTCACAAAAGATTAGAGTTGTATATCTATATGTGTGATGCCTGAAGTGTGGCAAAAGGTTGAAAAATTCAAGGGGGCTGAATACTTTCACAAGGGACTGTATTTTGATGACAGTACAGTGATTGTTACTGCAAATAATTATCATAGTCCCCCATTTATAACTATTAAGAATAATACATAAAGCATTATATTAAGTGCACATCTGTTGTTTTACTTGGAATTGTTAGTTTATTAGATTTTTTTTAAATAAAATAAACATTTTTATGAATACTTAATCTCTTATTTATTGAAATAAAGAGGATTATATTCATTGTATTATAGTGTTTTTGTACTATAGTGTTTTGGGAGTCATTTTGGGATGGATACCAAATGTATTAGAATGATGCAAGCGGAACGGTGACGTCGGAAGAAAAAGGACCAACAGGGAAAAACGATTTCTTGGTGGATGTACAAAGAGAGTGAGCAACAAATCAGAAGAACTGGTTTAAACATGGACCATTGAGAAAGACAGAAAAGTGGGCGTGTCTCTTGGAAAATTATCTACATGAAATCAAAGAGGGTTTTTGATACAGAGATTAATGATTCTTAAAAGAAAACAAAAACGTTAACAGCCAGTGCTAATCAGAATAATGTTCTCATCATTTCAATAGATCCTGAAATGATCATCTGATGTTGGTGTCTGCATCTCTTGACCAAATTTAACTGCAGAATGAGCCCATTTGTCATCACTATTCTGGCTAGGATGGAATAAACCCCGGTCTCCATAGATGCCTGGCTCTAATTAATGCTGGGCTGGCTGCAAAATATTTTGGAGTAAACACAAAACTGCTACTGTTATTGACTTACTTTTACTTATAAATGAATCTTTTAAAAGTTTGTCATAATGGAGATCACTGTCAGTGATGTCTTTTTAGAAAATGATGCTAAACAACATGAAAGAAAAACTGAATGGCTGGACTGTACTTGTTGCCACTAATTCTATCATTCTATAGCAGAGGTGTGTGGTGGAAAATGATTGGAATCTGATGAAGGAGCAGAAAACCGCTCAAGTTAAACACAATTATTTAATAACAATTCAGTTTAACGTACGCAGATCAGATGCACATAGAAGCCTGTCTTAGAGGGTTCTGCCTGAATGGAGTAGACGCTTGACTTTCATAGGTTTCATTTGAAACTCTCTGTTCGCATATGCCTTAGGGTCGTCATGGGTTGTTTTACAGGAGTGGAGATTTCCGGTCAAGAGTCTTATACAGAAGCGGAACTTTCCAGTCAATGGGTTGCCCAACGCAGAAACTAAATTTCAATCATGAGCCGCCCAGCACAGAAACCCACATTCCAACAGAGGTTCAGAGCCTCAATCAAAAGTTACATATAAATCAAAGTAGAAACAAATGCTAAACAAAATATTTCTATTACAGGTTTCACATTCTCAATGCTCACCAGTGTTCACTGTCTTGGCGCACATGTACTGTAGTTAGGCTCACGTACTTAGGGGCTCACCTAGTGTTTTTCTAAAGCACCTTTAAAATTATCCTTTTATGACAAATGGTTTAGGACGAACAAATTATCCATAAATATAAAAAAAACAAATTATATGATTTTTTGTGGAAAAAAGAAATGTCCATATAATTATAAAATAAAAATTGATACTATTGAAATTGCGCACGTTTCCTCTACAAAATTTTTGGGTGTCATTGTTGATGAAAGTTTAAACTGGAAAGCACATGTTGACTGGGTGACCAGAAAAATTAATAAATCTATTGGAATTATTCGAAAAGTTAGTACATTTTTAAATTTACAATCAATACTTACTTTATATTATAGTTTAATTTATCCATACCTGTCATATTGTAATATTGTTTGGGCTAGCACATTTCCTTCAACCTTGACTACAATATTGAAGGTCCAAAAACGCTTTTTGCGTATTGCAACTCATTCTAAAATGTCAACTTCTTCTGCCCACCTATTCCTTAAACTAAATATTCTTAACATTTATCAAATTAACATCTACCAAATATGCATCTTTATATACAAGATTATGTTTAACAGAGTCCAAATCCCAGACCATTTTACTTTCTACTTTAAAGCTAATGCAGAACTTCATCACTATGACACTCGTCAGCGCAGTCATCTCCATGTTCCAAAATGTGTCACATCTAGAGGTCAGTTTTGTATACGATTTAGAGGCTGTAAATTGTGGAGTCAGTTTTCACACCTTTCAAACAAAGAAATATCAGAATTATCATTTAAAAAAAGCTTAAAAAATTATCTGATGCTTCACTGAATTTAGTTTTTGTTTTGTTTTGTTTTGCTTTTATTTAATATTTTTAATATGTGTCTCATGTGATTGAATGCACAGCTGTTTTTTGGAATTGATTGTTTTATTGGGTGGAGGCTTTGATACAAACCCTTTGGGGTTTTTTTGCCTCTTCCTGCACTTATTCTATTTGAAGAAGTTTCTTTGAGTCACTTACAAATGCTGTATATGTATATGTGCAAACAAATAAATAAATAAAATAAAATAAAATAAATAAATAAATAAATAAAATAAACTGAAAACAGTCAAATGAGTCCCAAACTGGCATCAGTATAATTGAAGTCGAGCGCTGAATCCCCTTTCGGAGGACGGATGACAGAAATGTGGTGAATGGAAGAGTCCCGGGTGCATTTCTCCTATGGCAGTGCGATGCATGCTTTTCAGCGCACCCCATCTGATCTTTGCCACCCCAGGGCCATGAACTGAGGTGCTCTCTGTGCCCTCTCTTCTTCTGTGAGGCCCCACAGACCGGTGTGACTGTCGAGAGGGTGGCATTGTTCCCAGTCTACTCCAACTGAGCTGGTTACCTTTAAAAAATAAATAAATAAATCAGAACCTGATGGAACTTGACATACTTAAAATATGTGGAAGTTAGAATAATATCTGGTCAAATGAAAGACTAATATTTACAATAAAACATGCAATATTTGAGGATATCAAACATTTGCATTTAGATTCATAAACAACCTAAGAAAGGAAATTAAAATACAGTTCAACGGGACATTCATAAGATAAATATTGTACAAATCTTTGTTGAAATTGGGAAGGTTACCTTTCATTATTTACGTACTGTTGTGTCAAACAGCGTTCAGCTATCATATTTGACATTCTAAATGTGACCACTGGAAGTAACTATTCACATTTCCAGCCCTGTCGCCATTTTGTCTGACATCACCGGGAAAAGGGGTCAATCTGACCGGTCAAGACCCAAATTGAACGTAACTATTTATTGGTTTAACCTTTAAAATATTTTATATTTTTTCTGTGAAGTGATCAGATAACAGATATGAATTATTTAAAGTTGGACTATGTGTGGCTTTCTGGAGAGACATAAATGTTTACGTTAAGGCTGTGATTTTTACACTTTTTCTGTTGGCCTACATACTGACCACGGCCCAGAATCAGAAAAAAACAGTTACCTTGCTGATTGTTTGATAATTTGCTTTTTAATGTTTTTTTTTTTTTTTTTAATTTTGGTTTGCTGGTTGTAAACACCATCAAATATTGTTAGTTGACTGCTTAAGCCATGTTCTGTCATGTTCAGTTGTTCAATAAAATAAAAAAAAAACAGTTCTGTGGCCTTCATAAGATAAAGTTTGGGGAACGCCACAAAAAGGCAAAAAGTTTTGAAAGAGAAATTTTCATATTCCAAAACGAACAAAAAATAATAATAATAATGAATAGAGTTGAATCTAAAAAAATGGAACTGAAATTTGTAGTTTTGAAACCTTAAAAAAATTGAACATTTGGAGCTGAAATTAATTTCATTTTAGAATGGAAAACATTTTGACATTTATTTTATTTATTAATTTTGCCAAACATCAATATTTGTTTCATATATAATATTTGTTTTATTTGGGTTTCATATAATATTGGCACCAGTTATATTCCATAGCCCTGCACATCTCTGGAAAGCAGCTCGGTTCTTGTTGACGACAGGGTAATCTGTCGGACCTTTTCTTGAAGCTGCTGTCCCTCTTTTCATTCTAATATTGTTTCTGTCATTGCTTCCATACAACCTTTATTCATTTCTGAGTGACTTTTTTATGCTTGGCCAACATCCATTCCACTCTTGGTGAGCACTTGTGAGCTCGTTGTTGTGCTGTTACTGTCTGTGTGTTGTACGCTCGCATTTTCAGTTCGTACAGTGTCCGTGATCACGTCACTCATTCTGTCGGGTAATTTGTGTCAGAAGTTTTGTGTTTTGTCTCGTAGCGCTGCTTGATATCGGTGCTCTTAACTAAAGCAGCAGACTCCATACTTATAGTACAAACCGGCCTAGTTGAACTCACTGCTGGTAAAAAAAAGCAAAAGCTTCGGTCCACTCATTGTCGTGGTGAGTGGACAGATCCCAGAGCAGAGTCAAGTGAGATGGAACAGTGGTGAAGTTTATTAGCCTCACAAATACAAAAACGAATAACTGAAGCACACTGGTAGCGGAGGCAGGGAGCAAGGCCGACGAAAAGCTTTTACCAGGAACCAGGAGGGAGCCGAACTCACTGTAAATAACCTGGCAGGTTGGAGGAGCCAGGGAGAGGCTTTTATAGGTGCTTCCATTAAGGATGGGAAGCAGGTGTGCAAGGCCACCAGGTAGTGAGAGCCACGCCTCCTGCCTCACGCCACCCTGTAGAAGCACAAACGAAGACACACATAAGCACAAAGCAAAATCACCTAAACCAACAAAGGAAAACAACACCTAACCACAACACTCATCTCGAAAGACACAATTTTCAGTCCACTTTTCTCATTTCTCATAGACGGTGCCATTGTTCATGCACATTCCAGATAACTATACGTCCCAACTACGTAAACATTAGCACACCGCTTTGAGCTTTTGCCGCTTGAAGGACCCCGGTCTGAACGTAGCTATCCTCGCGCGCCTGTTCAAAAATCGCAGTGTAAAGATGAATGAAAAATCATACCTTTTTATTAAAAATGCTTGGCGGTCCGGATAAAGGGGTCTCGGGGTCTGGACCCGGACCGTGGTCCGCCAGTTGGGGACCCCTGCTCTAAAACAAAGGCTAAATTTGGCCCGACGTTGTGTAAACAAAACTCAACGTTAGCTAACATCGCTAGCATTTTGAGCGAACGTTCTCTCCACTCTAGCAGGACACTTGATGCTAATTTGAGTTTGTTTTATTGTTTAAACAATCTTTAGCTAGCTAACATTTCCTCCCTTTGGAGGGAGCACAGCCCACTAAAACTTGCATGTAATAATAAGAGTCTCGTTCGGTCTTTAGCTTACCTTTTCCTCGGTCGGGCACCGCAGCTGCCAAAGCGTCTGTGTGCCCGCCGTATCCCTCCGGTGCTGGGGCGCGGAGTAAAAGTCCAGGATGTTGATGCGGTGGAAAAGTTCTCTTGTTTCGTTTTTGGTCGCGCTACTACTAACATTATTGATATTTAAGCCTGTTGTTCGTTCCTCTAAAGAGGCAGATAGATTTTTCATGATGGCTTGTTGCAGGACACCCGCGGGCTGTGGCTGCTTCTTGTTCATTGTAGCTTCTGATCAAAATGGGAGGTGGCGGCCTCTCGTTCAATCAGATCACGAGAAATCCTCTGCCTTCGGGTTCATGCAAAGTGGCTTCCTTTTCATGCAAAGTGGCTTCCGTTTTATGCATACTCATCTCTCACACACACATATATACTTTTCCTCTCACGCACATACCGTATTTTTCGGACTATAAGTCGCACCGGAGTATAAGTCGCAGGGGCCAAAAAATGCATAATGAAGAAGAAAAAACCATACATAAGTCGCACTGGAGTATAAGTCGCATTTTTTTCAAGTAATTTATTTTACAAACTGGTTGAAAAAAACGATATTACATCATCCTGGAAGGTAAGTTATAACATTCATAAGTGAATAGAAAACAGGCTGAATATGTGTCAACACATATTCACATATTAGCATCATGAAAAAAACGAAAAGGTGTAGCATTTATATAACACAACAGTTTTCTTTAACTATAGCCTCAAGAACTCATCAACTTTGTATCTTTACTGTAATTAATTGCACGCAATCTTACTCCATATCACTAAATCCCTTAAATTCTTCGTCCTCTGTGTCACGTCTGAATAACTAAAGTAAATAAAGTAATTGCATAGATCACCATAAGAGGGCACTCTAGACTTACGGTCCATATCTCCTCTCATTAAAAATTCGTATATAAGTCGCACTGGAGTATAAGTCGCAGGGACATTCAATCTATGAAAAAAACCGCGACTTATAGTCCGGAAAATACGGTATATACTTTTCCCCTCACGTACATATATACTTTTCCTCTCATGCACATACATACTTTTTCTCACACGCTCATACTTTTGATCTCACGTACATATATACTTTTCCTCTCACGCACATGTATACTTGTCTTTCACACACATATATTCTTTTTTAAATATGATGCAAAAGAGAGTATATATGTATGTGCAAGAGAAAATATATGTATGGGTAAGAGAGTATATATGTATGCGTAAGAGAGTATATATGAATGTGAATGGTTCAGAATAAATAATGTCTTATTCGGCCCCTCATACCAGAGAACTATACAATCAGATTCCAATTCACACACATTCACGCTCTGATTACGACTCTTTTGCCAAACACTGATGCCGACTTATAACTCTAAGAAGCAATGTGCAATTTTGGCTTTAGTGCTTTGTCCAAGGACACTTTGGGTGAACATTGCAGGAACCAAACCTGCAATTCTCCAACCAGTTGTTAACTGCTCTGCTCTGCGCTGCATCATGGTTGAGGTTATTAATGTTTATAAACTTTGATTCTTTGAGCATAGAAGCCAAACAGGTCAGACCAGTCAAACGTGCGACTATTTGCATGAACAGAACTTCATCTGAAAACACTGAACGAACAGAAGAGACGAAACTGTCCGGTCCCCGAAGAAACAGCACAAATCTGTTTTGGTGCCTATTTCCTTTCACAGCATGAATGGTGAGTTTAACTAGAAGTGGCTTCTGTGTGAGCTCTGTAGACAATTTGCTTTTTATCAGTCATCTGACCTTTGATCTTAAAACAAAATGATCTAAATGCAAACTAATCTGTTTAAGGTCCTTGCAGGTATAAATTCTGTTGTAGAATTCACATGTTCAATATGTATTGCTGTCAGGTGTTTGCAGAAGTTGGCTAATGTCACACATACAGGAACAGTTTGATTTGCTAAAAGAAACGAGTGGAACGATCAAAGTACAACAGATACATGTCTAATATCCAGAAGCTTGATTTTCACAAGACAAGTCTATTACATAGGGAAAAAAATAGTCATTGCTCTGGGGTTAAAGCCAAATGTTTGCAACTTTTTTACGTAATTATTTTCATTTTTAACTTATTTAGAATTGTTCTTATACAAATCTGGATTTTTTTCCAGCTTACTGGAATTCCCCTCTTGAACATTTGTCTTGGCAACAGTTAAACATCAGTTAAACATGAAAGTGGGTGCAGTTCTCCAAGGAAAATAAGTGTGGTGATGAATGTTGAACACAAGACAGAGTTCAAATGTTTGTTCTCTGTCTTCATTTATTTGTATATCACTTATGATTTCTTGCTCTTTATCTGCTTCAAACATGTTTTTTCTTTCTCTTTAATCCACGCAGAATAAGCTGTTTCTGCTGCTGCAAACGTTTGGTTTTTGTGTTGGTCATATTTACTGCAGCAGTTCTGCCTGAAAGAACTGTCGACATGTAAACCCAATACAACCTAAATATATATCCTTAAACAGGAGAACGAATTGACCAGTTTGCTCCACCCAACTCAACAATGTTCCAAATAGCAACACGGTATAGTTTGACACACATTTCTCAAGATAAACAAATTTGAGCTACATTAAAAATTAAAAGATTTAACTAAAAAGAAAAACAAACAAAGAATATATGTATATATATATATATATATATATATATATATAAAGTTTGAGTATTAGCTTTTTTGCTGCTGTAAATTGTGACTTTTTCAGAATGGGAGTCAACGCGAAATGGCTTGTCTTTGACAGCAGAAGATACCAATGTCCATGTCTATGGTGGGAACAGTAGCTGTGTTTACATGTGCAAAATGTCTTTAATCAGTTCTTGTGAAATAGCTGACAGAGCATCTTCATCTTCAAGTGCACAAGATGTGCATTCAGTCACAAATCCTAGATAATTAACCGCTATAATCTGTTTGCGTGTATTCAAAAAATTGCCCTCTCTTTTAGAATCTTGACAGTCAGGATGGTTGTACGGTGGTGTAGTGATTACTGCTCTCACCTCACAGAAACAAGGTCCTGGTTCAATTCCCAGATGGGTCCTTTTTTATGTGGAGTTTCCATGTTTTCCTTGTGCATGCTGTGCAGGTTTCATCCAACAGTCAGAAGACATGCTTCACAGGTTCATTTGTATCTGTAAATTGCTCCTAAGTGTTCATGTGAGCCTGTGTGTAATTGCGTTGTCCTGCAATAGACTGGTGACTCATTCAGTATATACCCCACCTTTGCCCCTGAGTTGGGTCCAGCAGTCCCAGGACTCTGAAAGGGATACAGCAGGTTCTACAGATGGATGGAAGAATCAAGATCATAATCCATACAGCCTATTCATGTCCTTTTGCATAACTTTGATTCACTTTGATCCAACAGAGAGGAAATATTTGAGGAGGAAGAGCTAAAGGAAAATATCTCGAGAAAATATACCTAATTTTTCTTTAAATAAAAGAGTTTGAATGGAAAAATATCTGGAGCTTTTTTGAACATTTTCTACCACTGGTGAAGTGGTGAAGCTCAAAACTAGGCAAAAAATACACCATGAGGGCCACAAGACACCATCACAGACGAGTGTCTGGGCTTAATTGTTAAAGTTGCAGGAAATATGTTTCTTTTTTTTTTTTTGATTTAGTAAAATATTGCTTATCACGTTTAAAAAAAAGAGTAACTGCTGTGCTAGAAGGAGAAGAGGTAACCAAAGTTTATTGATTTAAAGAAGGTGGCGAAATCCAGACATTGCTATAGAGGGTGATCTCTGGTGTCCAGAAGGTGAATGTCATCCAAGCGGTTGAAGAAGAAGACATCTAGAATCAAGAAGCAGGAAAAAGCCAGCGTAATCTTTGAATCAAAATACCAAAGGACAAAAGATGGAACACATACACTGGATTAAACAGAGCCAGGGTGAGTTTAGATGGGTTGCAGATGTGACAGAAACCCCCGCCAGTAATCATTCACACCTGTGGAGATCAAATGGTAAAACAACAGAAACAATAACAAAATATAACCAGGAGAGGGAAACAGACGGATAGTGAGAGAATTAACACAATATGATATACAACATGGAAAAAATCTGATGAAATAAACTAAAATGTTCTTGTCTTCTAGAGTCAACTTCAAGGAGGATTGTCCTTTTGGGGAAAACTGGATCAGGAAAAAGCAGCTTGGCTAATACCATCCTGGGAGAGGAAGTCTTCAAGATAAACCACTTTCCCAACACTGAATCAAGACAGACTTTTGCCCAAACCAAACGTGTCCATGGAAGAAGCCTGACTCTTGTTGACACATGCAGCGTTTTTGACACAAGCATGTCCGATACGACGCTAAGAGAAGATTTGGTGAGGTGTATCACAGAGTGCGCTCCTGGGCCTCATGCTTTTCTCATTGTGCTGAAAGTGGAAAAGTTCACAGAGCAGGAAGAAGCGGTCTTCAAAGAGATATGCCGACATTTTTCTGAGGACGCTCTGAAATTTACTGCTGTTGTGTTCACTCATGGAGATCAGCTCCTAGAGGATATGACTATTCAGGAGTTTGTTTCGACAAATACAGAGCTGAGAGCTCTGGTGGAGAAATGTGGAGGCAGATGCCATGTAGTTGATAATAAATATTGGAAAGAAGGCAGAGAGTGTTACAGGAGTAATCAGTTCCAGGTAGGGGAGCTGTTAAGAACCACTGACAAGATAACTGAGGAAAACCATGGGAAATACTACTCTAATGAGACACTAAAAGAGGCAGAAAGACAGATGATGGAGGAGGAAACCAAGCTGAAGCTGACATCAACAAATATGTCACCAGAGGAAATAACAATCAGATCTAAAAATGATACATATGGTAAACTACTAAACAAGTTTGTTGGCGTTGCAACAGGTGCAATGTTAGGAGCCCTTCTTGGTGTGTTCTCTATAGTTGAAATATCAAATTTAAAAGCAAAATCTAAGAAAGACTACGTGGCTGCTGCTTTGACTGCAGGTGTGCAGGGGGCTCAGATGGGATGGGATGCAGCTGAAGAAGCAAAAAGTCCAACCGAGGCTTTTCATAAAACCAAAGATGCAGTCTACAACAATGCTCCAAATCCACATTTGAAGTTTTAAGACAGATGAGGTCAGAACTGCCGAAGAACACAAGCATGTGGCGAACTTAGTGATTTGCCAATTCTTAAACTGTAATATAATACATATTACTTATGTTATTTCTTAGTAATTACTTATCTCATTAGTTCTCTATACCCGTGTTGCGAACCGGTACAGGTCTCTGGGACAGTTGGTACGGGGCAGTGGTGAAAATGAATTTTAATTGTAGTCCAAATATGAAAAAAAAAATAAATAATATAAAAAACAAGAAAAAAGTGAAAAATGTCTTCCATGTAGGTGACAGGTCATCTGATTAAACAAAATTACCAAATATATGGTTTAATTTTGGTCAAATTAAAACACAGTAAACACAATTAGAGGAGCAACCCTCAGTTTGAGTCAGTTAAGTGCAAAAAATTAAAACTATAAGCTGTTTTTCATGAAAAAAAGAGACAAATACAGACAAAGAACTAGATGCCCATGTGTCACAAAAAATGAAACTAAAGGAAACAAATTACTTTCTAATAAAAGTAGGTTCAAACCACCACATGTTTTTAATCTCTATGACAAGCAGAAGTTTTATTGAATAAATTATACAAATGTTATAGAGACTTAAAGTACTTACAGCATAAACTATCATCTTATTTTGATACTTAACAATACTTTTGTAATGCACAACTCCAGACTCTGCACAATGATGATTTATTATTCTCCTGTAGTAAATAAATAAAAATAGCCACAGAGTTTTCACATAACCAAAAAAGTTACACTGTTTTTGATATAAAAAGTGGTTTTGCCTTTGGTATTTTTGGATGATAAAATAATAGTCATTTAAATGTATCCAAAATGAATTAAAAAATATGATTTTGTGTTTTGTTGTTTAGAAAAAAAAACATGTATAATTACTCAATCTTGGGATATTTGTGAATTTGTATTAATGATGTGTTTTTGGCTTTACATTTTGAAGCATTGACAAATATTTTAATCATGTTTTCTCATGATATCCTTGTCAGAGTTTCCAATGACAAAATGTATAAAGCCTTTAAGAAGTTGCTTTGTTTGTGTTACTTTTTCTCTAAGTGTTGTAGTGTTTTCTAAGCCTTTTTTAACCTTTTTAAGTTGAGGATTTTAAACTGATCCTTAAACTGAGACAGTAGAAACATTTGATATGTTCTTCCTTCTCCTAGTCAAAACATTGAGTGGTTTAATTTTGTGTTGGGTGTATCTTTTTCTGGTCTTTATAAAAATACAAAAAACAAGTGACATTACAATAATCAATTCTGAATATAACACGTACATGAATTGGCACAGGAGGAAAAGGGTCTGACTCAAGAGATATTTTACGATTAAAACATTCCACTGTCAGTGTGCACATTCTCTGATTTTGTTACATATTTTTTTTCCACTTTAACTTCCTGCCCATTCTCTCATTCTTAGCCCAACAATTAAAACCTGTTTGCAGAAAGTTCTCTTTTGTCCAGATCCTTAAATTTAATACAATCTAATAAATCTAAAATGTGGTGTTGAAGGTTGTCAATAGGTCCTTTGCCAAACAGTAACATAAAGTTATGTATCATCTGCATAATAGTGGACATTTTTGCCATGTCTCTTGATGGCATCACGAAATACCAACACTTAAAGATCAAGGGAGCTTTAACACCAACAAACAAATTCTTTTCAAGTCTTTCTTAGGAAATGAACCCTGGCTGGGAATCAAATGTGACAGTGCGAATGCACGGTAAATTAGACTTAAAAAATTCAGGTTCTCTGCCAGCGGTGTCAAACAAAAGCACCTAAGGGAATGTCATAGATGAGGAAGTTATCAAATAAAGTGTTTTGACGGGAAAGAGTTGAGTTTCCTGACTGCACCATTAATCAAATCAGTACTGCTCCCCTACAGACATTTGTATTCTGAAGAATCAATCAAAACTTTAAACTGCAACCAGTTTTCCTCTCTGTGGCTTTACTTTTAAGTTGGATTTGGAATTTAGTTATTTCAAGCAATCAAAACAAAAATTAACAAAATAATGCAAACAACAGAGCTATATACAGTGGAGCAAGAAGTATTTAGTTTACCATCAATTGTGCAAGTTCTCTAACTAAAAAGATAAGAGAGGCCCGTAATTTTCATCATAGATATACCTTAACTATGAGAGACAAAACAAGAAAAAAATCCAGAAAATAACATTGTCTGATTTTTAAAGAATTTATTTGCAAATTATGATGGGTAATAAAGATTTGGTCATCTCCTAACAAGCAAGATTTCTGTCTCTCACATACTGTACCTATAAATTCTTCTGTAAGAGGATCCTCTGTCCTCCACTTGTTACCTGTATTAATGACACTTGTTTGAACTTGTTATGTACAAAAAATGACACCTGTCCACAACCTCAAACAGTCACACCCCAAACTCCACTATGGCCAAGATCAAAGAGCTGTCTAAGGACACCAGAAGTGAAATTGCTGACCTCCACCAGACTGGGAAGACTGAATCTGCAATAGGTAAGCTGTTTGGTGTAAAGAAATCAACTGTGGGAGCAATTATTAGAAAATGGAAGACATTTAAGACCACTCCCTCCATCTGGGGTTCGCTGCAAAATCTCATCTCAGGGGGTCAAAATGATCACTACAAAGTGAGCAGAAATCCCAGAACCACACGGGGGGCCTAGTGAATGACCTGCAGAGTAACAAAGGCTACCATCAGTAACACACTATGTTGCTATGCAGGGACTTAAACCCTACAGTGCCAGATGTGTCCCAGTACATGTGCAGGCCCGTCTAAAGTTTGCTGGAGAGCATTTGGATGGTCCAGAAGAGGATTGGGAGAATGTCCTAAAAGAGAGCCTTTTGGTAAGAACTCTGCTCATAATGTTTGAATGAGAAAGAATGCTGAGTTGCATCCAAAGAACACCATACCTACTGTAAAGCATGAGGTGAAAACATCATGCTTTACTGTTCTTCAGCAAAGAGACCAGGATGACTGATCCGTGTAAAGGAAAAACGGAATCAGTTGTGTCAGAACCTCCTTTAATAAGGAAAGTCACCGAAGATGAATCGTGGCTGGGCCTTTAGCATAACAACAATGACAAACACACTGCCCAGGTAACGAAGGAGCGGCTGTGTAAGAAACATTTCAAGGTCCTGGATTGGCCTAGCCAGTCTCCAGATCTCAAAAGAAACAGAAAATCCTCGGAGGGAGTTGAAAGTCCATGTCGCCCAGCAACAGCCCCAAAACAACACTGCTGTAGAGGAGACCTGCATAGAGGAATGGGCCAAAATACTAGCAACAGTTTCTGAAAGTCTTGTGAAGACTTACAGAAAACATTTGACTGCTGTCATTGACAGAGGGTATATAACAAAATATTCAAATCTATGTATCTAAAAATACAAATATCAGTGTCAGGCCTTGACAGTTCTTGCCCCTTTGCTGCCCTCTCCTGGTTCTTTTTTGTATTTTTTGGTTCCTTCGTTTGCTACTGTTGCTTGCCCTCTCTATATCTCTGCTCAACAAGTATTCAGGATGAGGCAGGGCACCCTGGCACGCCTGAAACTCTTCATCCAAGCATTAAATAAGACTGATTGCTACTGGTTCCCCCTCCCAGTCCAACTGCTTACTTTTGTGGTATAAAGCCCACTTCAGTTTCATGAACCCTGGCCTCTTAACATATTGTTAATCAGTGATTTCTTGTTTTGTGATCTTCAGCCAACTCTGACCAAACTCCCTTTGGACTTACATTAGCTTTCCACCTGCATTGGCTCTGCATACAATAAAATTACTATTAGTTTTTCCAATGCTCAACCTTTCCTTCTTCCGACCACTACACAAAGGTTCTACTGTTCTCTTAGTAGTTGAGACTAAAAATGTCCCCACATCTGCCACGCGTGTCAAAGTGGTGTATGTAGTTTAATTTAGAACTTTAAAATTAGACATTGCCCATGGATTCTATTCATAAAAACTACTCTCACAAATTATTTTGATGTAATTCTAAATAAAGAAATAACCAATCAGCAGTGAGAAGTTTCTATTGGCTAAAAAACCATGAATCCATGAAGTAACTGTAAAAATTGCTGTTTCATTATAATTATAATTAACAGAAATCCCTCAAAACGTCTTTTGAACTATTGATTCTGAATCAAAAATGTTTTTCATCATGGTGTACTTTTGAGTTTTTACAGTATGTGGAGTTATATATGTATATTATATATATATATATATATATATATATATATATATATATATATATATATATATATATATATATATATATATATATATATACATATATATTTTATGAAGATGCCTTTCCGGCACTTAACAACACAGATCTGGGAAAGGAAAAATAAAGAAAATGAAAAACACGAAATGAGCTAAAACGTGGCAGGTCAAAATTAAACAGTCATGGTTGTGGATTGAATCAAAGTTTAAACAGATGAGTTTTCTGCAAAGGTCAGGAAAGACTGAGGAAATATGTCTCTGATGTCAACGAGGAATATCATGATGGAAGGAGAAGGAAGCTCCCTGACAGTTTGATTTAAGAAGGGTGGTGAAATGGAGAAACCAGTAAGAGAAGTGGTTATTGCTGTCTAATGTAAAAGGTTAATGGTACCTAAGAGGTTGATCGGGCTGGCAGAGGAATACAACTAGCATCAGGAACCAGGAAAATGTCAGAATCCTCTTAAAACCAACATGAGCTCAATACCACAGGATGTTGGTAAAAAGACTAATAGGTAAGGACTGGCAAACCATTGCATTACATGGAGTCAGGGTGAGTGGAGATGGGTTACAGGTGTGTTAGGAGTCCCTGCCAGTAATCCATCAGTAAAGATCAAACATTAAAACAGCAGAAAGGCCAGAAGATGGCACTAACAAAACATGACCAGGAGATGGAGACAGAGGGACAGGGACATATAAAAGCATGACAGTGAAGTGAGTTATATTAGCTGGGGACCATAGACTATAAAAATAATGGACTGAGGGAGCACTGAGGTCCCCCATTGGAAATGCATTACTTCCTCTCCTCGCAAAAGTAGGCCGCCGCTTTCACCGTCAATTCCTGAAACGGATACCGCAATTTGCAAACAATCTCCAGCGACTGGTCTGAGTCATAGCTGAGTCATGGAATCTACAGGAAGTATTGTCGCCAATCAGGAGTGAGTTTATTGCAACCGTCTGCCTCTTTCCACGCCTCGACCACCAGACCGCGGATGTAAACACCTTCAATAACGGCGGCTCGGGAGAATGGCTTTTTAGGTTTCGTTTTGATCACGTGGTCAGAAATCCTCCGGCTCTTTTCTAAATGACGTCGTTCCCGGTTAAGGTAAGGATTACGGTTAGGGTTAGAAAAGCAAATTGGTCGTTTGTGGGGCTGTCTGTGATGCTCACGCCTCCACCAGGGAACGTGTCAATTGTGGAAAACACATTTTAACACGTTTAGGACCGCGAGTATTATATGCACGCAAAAACCGGTTTTGGCGTATATTATACACGGTATTTCCCAAATCGTGGCATATGTACACATTTTACTGAGACTGGGCTGATTGTACAAGTCATTGTTCAAGCCTTTGAGGGAGAACCATTCCAACATTTGATTCTGTCAGCTGTCCTTTTGGATTTACTTACATTTATTCCTTTTTGTCAAGATAAAAGGAGCATTAGGGTGACGCCGCTGATCCCCTCGCGCGCTGTCTCTTCACATGCGCGGCCACGTTACAGTCTGATCAGATGCACGTGACGTTCAGCGGTATTTAAAATAAATAACCATCCTAACAAGTGAACAGCTGGATCTTTTTTCTGTTTGAAAATATGACCAGGTCCTTTCAAATTTGTCTAGCGGCTGTGTCTACTTTAGGCTGCAAGCTGGAAAAGTGCGGCGAAGATGAGACTTTGGTTGTTGATTTTATGCGCGTATATGCAACTTAGATTTCATAAGCTACAATTAAAACAGTGAAAAAAAGAAAAACGAACGTTAAACAAACAAAAAGGTCCAAAGCACATAACCTCAGAGTGAAATCTATTTCTACAGAGTAAATCCTCATCTAAAAATGTCGACAGCATGCTCCTCTTGTTGTTTTAAACTGCTGCATCAGTACATTCCATTGAGGAAAACAACAGTAGGACAATGATTGGTACATTGTTGAATTGTAAAGTAGGTGTTAAAAGGTCTTCACGGACGGCATTGATGAAGTCTGCTCCCATTGGCTACCCGTCATGTGTCACTCAAACCCCCCAGATGATCGACTTCAGATCCACAAACGCTTATTGAGCCTTCTGATTGGTCAATTTATAACTCTAATAACTTGTGATAATGTAAAAAAATCTTTAAAAAAAATAATAGGATTAGAAAAAAGAAGTTAAGCAGAAAGCAGCAGAGGAAGAATAATTATTCTGACATTTAAAATGAGTGAGAAATAACTGTCTGTTTCTCAATGTAAGTCAATGGGACTTTGGCCTTTTTGCGACCCAGTGATACTTCCTATATGGAACACGGAAGTAGGGGGGTTTGCTCTGTCCAGTTATTTTATATACAGTCTATGCTGGGGAGCAGAGTACCTGAAAACTTTGCTTACCATGATGCTGAAGCCAGTATGTGAGAAATACAAGTGAATAGATAAAGATGACCAAAGTAAACAGGAGAGGCGGGAGATTCAAGAGATACGGAGGAGCAAGTCAGAGTAATCTAAATGAGAGGTGATGAGGCCGGGGACAAGAACTGTTATGGTATGGGGAGTACGGGATAGGGGAAGTTGATTGATGGTGTGTGGGTTGAAGTACGCTATCTTCATGAGCCTAAGATCCAGTGTGATAGTAAAGTTGAACAAAGTTATGAGCTCCAAATTGCACTTTTTTATATTTGAGTCAGTGACACCAAAACTTTATATTTTGGGAAAAATAGTTCATTTGATTTAATCTTGTTTTAATACGAGAGACTAATGAAAGTTTAATAAACTATCATCTCAATTGTCGTTACTTTTAGTTAGTTTAAAGCTATTGATGGTCCAGATGTGTGCTTACTGCTTTACATCCAATTTGCACATGAAAAAAATAATTGTTTGTGGTAGCCCTAGTGACGATCATAAACATTTCCACCAATGTCCTGCTGGATTTTTCAGTGTCTAAAGAGCAGCAGCTGACTTATCATAAAGAAATAATCCACGTGACATCTCAGAACCGAGAGAATGTCTGATAATCATTGAGCTGTTGGTCCAAAGGAGTTCAACTACATTTTAAAAAACTAAAAAAGTCAACAAATAAAGGTTCATGTCATCATCACATGCTCCTCTTGCAGCTGTGACACCAACTTTCAATCTGTTTTACAACTTTTTATAAGCTAAATTGATTAATCTTGTTGAGGCTGTTTGCATTAGATAACTGAGGAGCATAGAAGCTCCTCCCACCGCACAGATAGGGATTTCCATGAATTTGTCGGATCAGAGCTGAGTTGCAGTGAAGAATTGGAATATCCTGGTGTTTTCCTCTGCTGTTCTACCACAATGGAGGACACCTACCAGCACCCCGTTTTCCTGGAGAGTCCCAGACCTCTAGAGGAAGTCAGGAGGAGAGTGGAGCTTTATTTCTGCGTGAGGCGCAGATCAGGCGGAGGAGAATGCGGACCCCTGATTGCTGTGCGAGAAAACATCTACAGGATCGACTTCAAACACCAACAAGGTAAAGAAGGAATCCTTATGAAAAAAAAAAAAAACATGCTGCTGCTGACAGTTAATTTATCTTAAACGCAGAGAGCTTCCTCTTTTTGATGCTTCATCATTTCTCTGCTAAATAATTTGTTCTACTTATCTCAATAAACCCTGAAAAACATATATTTTCCCGTTTTTTCACAGTTGGTCAAAAAATTTGTAGATTTAAGACTTTTTTATTATCATTACTGAAAACTCGGATGAAAACAGGAAACCGAGAAGGAAAACGAAACCTAACTCACCGAGCTCCGGTTCCCTTCATTTGACCTCATGAGTGGGCGTGGCTATATAAACAGACAAAGCTCAGTTGTGTGAGATTGATTTCCACGCAAATGGTGTTTTTAACATGTTTTTGTTGCATTCTTCTGATGATGGAGAACACGCATAAATAAAATATATATATATCTTAAAGTTGCATTTTATGATTATTTCCTATTGAATGAAGATTTCTCTAAAATGACAATGGAATCTCAGCACCGTTTTGAGGCATTTTTGTTGATAAGAATTTGAAGAGGAGAGAACAAACTGATGTAGTTAGTTTAAAATAAAAACTAAATCCATAAATAATTTGGTAAAAAAAAACATGAAGGTTTGACATTTTTAACCCCAAATTATCTTTTAACTATTTATAATGAATTGATTTATCCATATTTCTCATATCGTCATATTGTTTGGGGCAGTATTTTCCAATTACTCTTCATTAAATGTTTATTCTTCACTTTTTTTTAACAATTGCAAGTAGGGCTGTATTAATAAAATTGATTAGTTATAATCTACTTCAAAAATCGATTCATAAAATATTAATTAATTTAGCACATAATGCTAAAGTCCGCTAGCTTGATGCTAAGGCTTAATGGAATTTCCCATAAGACGGCTAATGCTAACGCTCTTTCGACCTAAACATACATTGCTGACTAATTGAACATTTTAATACTCTCGGGTATGAATTTTCCAAACTATTTTAAGGAAATACTTTTTTAAAGTAACCATATAAGAGTAACCTATAAAAGTTTTTTGCTCGTACTTTCTTCTTCTTCTTTAATAAAATGTAATACTATGGCTTCATCACCACCTAGTGGAAATCAAACATGGTACTTTCTGTCATTATGACTTCCATAATTCAATATAACATGACAAAATTGGGATATACCTTTTTATATATACATGTAATTACAACAAGATGATGTTACTCTAATAGTTAACCGCTCTTACAATGGGTTTGACATTTTACTAACATTTTTGCTCAGTTATCTGACATGTTAATCATCCAAACATAAATGACAAAATATATTTAACCAAAAATACATAATCCAAAACTACAACCCATTATGTACTCAAATAATTAGCTTTCTTCTTTAATGCTAAAAAGGCACAATGGAGAGATAAAAGACCAGTAACCCAAAAAAGTCCATAAGACTTTTGCTTGATTTTGTTGTTTGATGTTCAAGAAAATGAAAAATCCAACGTACTCTTTATTAATGCTGAACTCTTACTTTTGACATGTTTGTTTCAGTTGTTAATCCTCCTTTATTGGAGCTAAGGTTCATGTTTGAATTTTTGTCTCAGACCAGCAGAAAGTCCTGGGAAAATCCCTGCATGCTGTGGAGCTGGAAGATGGTTTTGTGGAGATCAGAGTCAGAAGCAGCTTGGACTCTCCCACCTCCTCATCCAGCCGCAGTATCTCACCTTCTCCAGCAGAGGTCAGTGTGGAAGCGTCAAATCGTAGAACAACATCCCTAGAATTGCACAAGTGTTAAGTCTAAAAAAGACATCAAGCAAAAAAAGTATCTTTAAAAATCAGTATAGATACTTTCAATTTCTATATAACTTATTTTTTAGTATAAAAATATGTAAAAAAAATAAAATAAAAATAGAAATGCTCACTGTTGGTATCTTCTTCCATTGTTTTTATCACTTAAACAGCGATGCCCAACCCTAGTTATCG